>NW_004949203.1:917033-925614 GCF_000317375.1 Microtus ochrogaster
GGACGACAGTGTGACAGGATGACAGTGTGACAGGACGACAGTGTGACAGGATGACGGTGTGACAGGACGACAGTGTGACAGGACAACGGTGTGTCGGGATGACGGTGTGACAGGACGACAGTGTGACAGGATGACAGTGTGACAGGACTGCAGTGTGACATCACTCTTCTCAGCTTCTGTTCAAACTGCCTGTTTCAAATTGCGTGCTTCTGTAAAGACACGCGCAGCTGCTGAGCCAGACGCCAAGATGTGGTTTCCACCTTTTAAGACCCCATGTTCTGGGCACTTGGGTCTATACCCAGGTCCCTGAGCCCTGGGTGAGGTCACACCACCTGGAGTAAAGACTTTCAATGACTACACAGTGTCCAAGTGGACGTCTCTAATGGGCTCCCTGTAACAGCAGAAACAGGATCGAGGCTGACTGTTCATGAGGAAGCCTGTGTTCTTAGCCCCCTCAGTACGGCTGTCACACACAGTCTGTATTCTGGAATCTTAATGAATGGAAAAGGCATGTTAGGAAATGCAATTGGTCCATGGTTTGAAAGGTTGTACTAGGAATTGTCTGTTCATTTAGACGTACTGTTTCACCCCTATCCAGGGCCACACTCGGCATCTCTCTAGCAATAACAATAAATCAAGAGATATGCACTTGAACAAGACAGACCAGGAAAATGGGGCAGATTCTAACCCATGGCTGCAGCTTGGTGAATGTGATGGGAAACCGTCGCCAGCTGAAAGTGGTACTTAACAACATCCCTTTCATCACGAGGGTCATTATCTCATGTCAGCACTTTAACACAAGATACTCCCACCAGACTCCACATCTTAAACCTCATTACAGCACAGCCTTCTTCTGGACCAAGGTCTAACACTAGGGAAATGTCCAAAGAGAAGCACAGCGGGACAGGGGACACCCCGCAGGTGGAGTAGAGACTCCATCTTGTCCCACAGTTGCTATCAGTGTTAAAGGACCAAAAAATGGAAGCCACAATTTAGTACATCTTATTTTAACACACACTAAATAAAGATTTTAATTCTATATTTATATATTTGTCAAGAAGGACCCAGTAGCTTACACAAGCCCCAAGATGTATGCCTGTATACCAGCAGAAGACAGCACCAGATCTCATTCTAGAGGGCTGTGGGCTACCATGTGGTTGCTGGGAAATGAACTCAGTACCTTTGGAAGAGCAGTCAGTGTCTTAACCCCTGAACAATCTCTCCAGCCCCCCCATAAGCCATTTTTAACCCTGTGGCTTTATTTTTTCTCTCGCATGACAACATGAACAATTTTGTCGTCATAAAGAATGTCACTACTGGCAAACAGAGACCGCAGGGCTGACGGCAGCCCTCCAGGGCAGTCCCTTTGCTGTTGCTGGAATAATACTTGAAGCTGGCTACCTTACAAAGACAAGAGGTGTGTGATGGTTTTAGAGACTGGCAGCCCATCAGGGTGGAATGGCTGTGAAAATGAGATGGTATTGTGAGACAGGAAGCCAGAGACCCTAGGAAGGGAGGTGTTGCTTCTTCATAATGGCTAAGAACTTTCCAGACAGACTCAGTGCCTGTCTGGGGCAGTACCCCAGGCAGTACCCCATCACCTGCTGCCACACTAGAGTGGAAGCTTCTTACGCATCAGCATCTAAGATAAGCTGTCGACCATAGCAGCTAGAATCCCGCACAGGCCTATCAGCCAACAACAACACAGGACCTACCTGCTGCCCTGCCTCCCTAGCTACGCTTGTAGAGAAAGCTTCAGCAACCAGCGAGGTTCGTGAGTAGTCTGTGGACCCACTAGGACTCAGGGGTATGGAGAAGTCTTTCTGAAGGTAGAGGCATATCCAAACTCATAAGCCCTAAACCAATTATGAAAGTCACCAAAGTTCCCAATTTGCTGTCAATGCCCTTCAAGGTATCCCCTGTACCAGAGAGCCATGAGACACACGGAGCTCCAACGGCTTTTGACCGTTACAGATCCTTGGTTCGGAAGTGATGGAAGAAACTTCTGCTTGTGTCCGGAGCAGGTTTGTAGCTTCCAAGAAGTCACCCTTCTGCTTCCTGTGCTGTTCTGAGCTAGGGCAGAGGCTGTGGTGGGAATGGGTGCCTCTGTCACTACCATACACATGTCCTACGTGCCCTTATAGAACTGAGCTTGTCCCTTTCTTCCAAGGAGAAACTAGCTCAGCATCAAAAGGCTTTGCAGAGACAAGCACTGAGGTTGGTGATACCCCAAAGGCTTTTGTGAAACCAAGGTCTCTACCTAGACTTTAACAGTGTCGTGATGTGGACGGCATCTTTACATTTACAACTACTGTTAGAGCTGTCCACTGTTCTGTGGGTGCAGGGTGCTCTGGAAAGTCCTGCAGAGCACCGCCAAGAGAAGGGGGAGAGAGAAGGTCAAAAGGATGGGGACCCGTACCACCCCATCCCTCTAACTTCTCTGTTGAATACGCAGGACTGTGGGCTTCTGTCTGGGGAGATGGCAGCTAAAATTGTTTGAAAAATCGCTGTCCCAAGAGCTGCCTGAGAGCTGGAGAGATGGACTTGTATTGAGTGTGACCTAAGACGGAGAAGAGCTCTCTTACAAAAATGTCTTGAGTGTCCTTTGTGAAGGACTTTCCTTTCTCAGCACTGATCCTGGGTACCCTACCAGCACCCCAGCTCTGCTGGGTGCCCTGACAGAACCTTTATCCATTAACCCACCTGAAAAGGAAAAGAAAAACAGGAAGGAAGTCAGAAAGAAAAGATAACATATACGTCAGAAAACCACCAAAATTGGGACACCATAAAAAAAAAAAAAAAACTATCTGTCCCTTGCTTTCTGGGACTTACCCAGTCGTCATTGCTGAAGGATGACCCAGCCCAGCTATTACAAACACACACAGAGTGGAGCAAAGGGCCGAGGAGATGCTGTGTCTGCATTTAGAGGGCCTTTGGGGACCATCAACTCCTAGTCACGCTGTCTACTAAGGCAGAGAAACCAGACCCGGGCTGAGTAATCTGTAGTTAATTCTGGACGCAACTCCCGACAAAACAGCAGCCAGACACCCTGGCACCAAAGATATGACCAAGAAAATGTTGAGGACACGTCTCTGTTTACAAGTCTGTGGTCCCCAAAGAACCCTTTAATAAAAAGTCTTCGATTCCAGATGCATTGGTCTGCTTTAACCTTGGTTGTCCCTGGAAATAGACATGTGCCTGCATCCCTACAGCAGAGAAGTGGTAACCACCATGGAGGAAGGGAATTCTCCTTCCAAAAGAATCAGACTCCGGATCCTAAAAGAATCCTCTTCATTCTAAAAACCTCTGCATGGGAACCATTCTGTCCCCAAGGCTTCCAAATCTATCCTGTCTCCTTTGGAAATCAGACAAAGGCAGTTAGTTAAACAATCCAGAGGGCCAAACTGGCATCAGAGTTGGTAAGTGATGGAGAAAGAGACCCAGGGCTTGGGCAATGGAGCCTCGGAACTCAGCCTGCTTCTGAGAAGCTCTTTCATGTAGAAACTGAGGTTTAAGTCTCAGACAGCCTGGGTCATCACCGTTTCCTATCCCTTTCACACCTCCTACTGTTCCGCAGGTACCTCTCAGACTGGGGCTTCTTAGGAGATCATGGCTTCCAGAGATGCTCTGTTCAGAGGGCCTGATCCCCACACAGCTCCTTGGAACTGACGCCCTGAGATTTTCAGGTGGACTGTGTACTGTGGTTCACTTGCTCTGACCATCAGGACCTTTTCTGTCTCGCCTCTTGTCATAATTCCCCATCTTGCTCGGACCATCAAAGACCTATTCCCATCCAACCTAAGGGACCCTAAAGCCATAGATGAATCCTTCTTCCTCAAATAAAGCAGCTTCTTTCATACAATTGCAAAGGCTTGGAGTGGAGGTTCCACGGCTTGGTTACAGGACTCTTCCCTGTGATATTTGCAGAAGAACTTGAGGACATTTTCTAAACTCCAAAGGCATGTACTGGGTTTTCAAGATTTATGAATTCATAATATCTTGGGTTATGTCACTGAGATCTGAAATAGAGGCCTCTGGTAACCCCATGGCTTCTCACAATGCAATTGCTCCATAGCCAGGGGCCAGTAGACGGCCAAATGCCTAGCTAAGAGGGAACAATGTCATCGTGTTCTACTCTTCACATCCCTCCAGCCCAGCAGGTTCAAAGTTCTAATTTTCATTTCTGTCTGTTGACAAACGTCCTCAGCTCTCTGGAACTCATCTGGGAAGGATCTTGCGGGAACTTGGCAGTCACATCAGAGCAAAGGAACTCAGAGCGATTAGAATGGAAAGTTATGGCCATAATTTTCTAATACCACCAATTCACAGCAGGGATTTGAGGTCCCAGGAGACTGAGTCACCATTTAGCATATCAGGATGGAAAAACACAAAGCTCGGCCAAAGGAATGTGGATAGACTCAATATAATGCCATGTGAAGGCCGAGGGCATGCCTCCAAGTGCACAGACAAAGAAGAAAAAGTGAGGCTACCAAACCAGCACTGGGTAAGCAAGGAGCGAAAGCCAGTAGCCAGTATCATGATTCTCTACTACTGGGTTCTCCATCCCACCCAACTGGCCAGGAAGAGAGTGGAAAAAAGGCCTTATGCAGAGGTTATCCCTCTCCCTTGAGAGCTACCGGGCTCTGCTGTTTAGCCAGCCTGGTCTTAAACTGAAATGTATAGACCACAATAGAGTTGAGACAAAACTTCACTCTAAACACTAAAGCCCATGCCAGTGATCCCCACTCTGGATTCCTTATATAGGGACATACAGTGACAAGACAGGGAGAGGGGGTGTCAGGCTAGGAAGGGAGTTAGTGCGCTTGGATGCTGTGGTGTGCTGTCCACTCTTTTCCAACAAGTCTCAAGGAGGTGCAGCTATTTCTTGATGAATACACTTGCTTGGCCACACAGGTCATCGCTGGCCAGACTGTAGAGAAGAAAGAAGCATCATCCAAGGGAAGACTGGAGAGAGAATGTACTTAGTCATCTTCAGTCTTGTTGAGTAATTGATATGGGATTCCCCTCTGAATGCTGTGAATATGTTTTATTACCATTGGTAAATGAATAAAGCTATTTCGGCCAATGGCTTAGCAGGGCAAAGCCAGATGGGAAATCCAAACAAAGATATAGTGAGAAAGTAGGCAGAGTCAAGGAGACGCCATGTAGCTGCTGAAGGAGAAAGATGCCAGAATAGAACCTTATCCGATAAGCCACAGCTCCATGGCAATACACAAATTAATAGAAATGGGTTAATTTAAGATGTAAGAGTTAGTTAATAAGAAGCCTGAACTAATAAGCCAAACAGTGTTGTAAGGGATAGAGTTTCTGAGTGATTATTCAGTCTGGGCAGCTGGGAAATGAAAGAACAGTCTCTGCCAACAGGTAATTTCTGAGTGGCATCAAATATCCCATTGCCCTAGAGAAGCCAGAATCCCACACCCTGTGGCATGATGTTCAATCATGTCCAGAAGGTAGCAGAAGCAGAGACTCTGAATGTTAGCCTCAGGCATCAGCTTTACATCAGAGCCTTGCCAGAATCAATATTCAAGACCGAGACAGTGCAATCCTTGGAGAATTAATGAGGGCAAGAGAATAAAGGCACCTGAGATGCGTCTAAGAAAACGACAGGATACTTGGCGAAAGGAAACCATTTCCCCTCAGTCCCAGACAGTTATTGTCAACATAGTTGTCTTCAGCTTTTAACCCATCACCGGGATGGACAGAATCTGAAGATTAGGGATCAAAGGGTCCTTATGTGTCTGCCTCTCTAAGTGGCTGATGCTTGCTTGTCTGTTACTGAGATAAGCACCAATTTAAGCAACAAAGGAGTTCACTTCAGCTTCCCATTCCAGACAACAATCCATTACGGAGAGATACTGGAGCAGGAACTCAAGGCAGGAACCTGGAGGGGAGACTGTGGGAGTCTTGCCATCCCCATCATTCATTAGCTCAGGTGATTGGGTACAGACTGAGGCTGGCCATGAGGTGAGGACCGACTGTAAAGAACCCTCTGTCCTTGTCTTCAGTAGGAATCTGGGAGAACAGGGAGACGTAAAGGGCAAGTCTCAAAATCCTGAGAAACCAAGCAGTCCAAGCAGGCAAAAGCACCTTGGTCTGAATACTGCCATTTTGACCCCAGGCTCCATTTTACCTTCATGGTGAAATCGAGTTCAGGTTCCCAAGCCCTAGGGGAGCTGAGGACTTCCCAATGGCTGACCAATCTCCTTCCTAAACCACAGGAATAGTCGCTATGCATATTTCCTTCTTTAGGAACATCATGGCTGCTCCTAACAACTGAAGGAAGAGATGAATTTGATTGGTTGAACTGAAAGGCGTGCATATCAGTTGACAATGATGGAACATTCAAGGAAGCCCCTAACATCTACGTCCTGATTGGTGAAAATTGTAACTGTAACTTGGCAACAACTATTTGTGGGTTTTGTGCTTATGAACCCCACTTCTGCCCCTGCTCAGGGCTGTGAGAACAAGGCTTCCGAGTCCCTGTCCTGCAGCCCTAATCCATCAGTGACCTGCTAATGTGGTGAGTTATCAAAATCTTTGGAACCATGGGTGCTGTCTCTCAATAATTACTGAGGACTAAGGGTAAGCACATACATAAATAATGAATTATGTTTTGTTTATTTTTAATTTTTCCCTTATTAACTAAACTGTGATTTTGAGTATGGATATACTACTATGATTTCCTCAATTTTCCTTACACTGTTCTTCTGATAATGGCTTAGACAACAGTTATTGAATGCGTTGCTGATCTCTCGTAATCTGGGACTTTTATGCCACTGACTTTTTTGTGTAACTATAATATAATTAGATCATTTATCCTAACCCTCTCCTCCCTCCAAACCCTCTCATATACCTCTCATTGCTCTCTTTCAAATTCAAGGCCTCTTTTTTCATTTATTGTTGCTATAGGCCTAAATATATATATATATATACGTATTTTCCCTAAATACAACCTACTCAGTCGGTGTAACTGTACATGTAGGTATGTTTTAGGGACAGACCATGTGGTGTTGGGTATAACTGTACATGAGGTACGTTTTAGGGACAGACCATGTGGTGTTGCATGTAACTGTACATGTTTCGGGGACGGACCATGTGATGTTGGGTAACCAGTTGCCATGCTCTTCCCAAGGAAGATGGTTTCTGCCACTCCCAGCATTCACTCCTTAGTTGCCTGCATGTCTTTGTGCAGGGTTGCCCCCATGGACTTTTCTCTATCCACTTTGGCCAGTCTGTTGTTGTCTTTGTTTAGGTCATGTATGAGCAGCTGTGTGGTTGAAACATTATGTGTGTAGCTTCTGATATTACTATGAGACACACTCTCATAGCAAGCTCACCAATCCCTCTGACACAACCTTTCCGACCCCTCTTCCTTAATGTTTCCTGAGCCTTAGGTGTGGGAGTGTTCTGTAGATGTTTCCATTGAGACTGTGTTCCACAAGTTTGCATTTTGATTGGTTGTGAATTTACCAATGACTTTTTGAAATGTCTAGGCCAGCTGTTTTTCAGAATATCCCTTGATTTGGATTTCTGTAATTGTTTCTTCTCTGTTAGGTTCAGATTTGCATTTGGGGCAGGAATCTTATGTAGTAAGTGTTGTGTCCACACACCGCCACCACGGAAGTGAAGTCTGGTCATTTAAGTAAGCAGTGTCTGCCAGATTTCACCAGCACCAAAGGGTGCCTTTTCTTGTGTACTTAGTAAGCTTCTATGAGACAATACTTTGAGACTGAATATGCTTTTCTAAACAACCTTTCGCTCAGTGACTTTAGCGTATACTAAAAATTCTTTCCTGAATTATTATAAAGATGGTTGAAATGGCACTTTTCAATTCTACCATTCCTTTGTATTCATTAACTGCCATTCTTCTACAAAAAAGGGGTGGGGGTGGGGGTGCCTTCCAGGGACTGATGGCTCAGTGGCTGAAACCACTGGCTGCTCTTGCAGAGGACCAAAATTCAGTTCCCAGTACCCACAAGGTGCTTCCCAATTGGCGGGAAATATAGTTCCCGGGGATCTAGCATCCTCCTCTGGCTTCTGTGTGCACATGTAGTGCACACAAATCTGTGCAGGTAAAATACCCACACACATAAAATAAGAATACTTATTTTTTGAAGAAGGTATTCCCTTTTCTCTTCTCTTTTATTTGGTACAAGTATGAACTGAGAGTTTCGTTTGGTTGGCCAAAAGAACACCTTATATAAATCCTATACCCTTCAGTTTTGAGCACAGTATAGTGGTATTTAAAATGGAAGTAATAGCTTGAAGAAATAAACAGAAAGGACCTTGAAGGACTGATAACAGAAAGAGCTATACAAATAAAAAGCCAACAGAGACTAACCCTTGGCCAAGCCATGAAGACATGGCCATGGTCGACATACATGTAGTATTTACCGGTGGGCTTAAGAATACCATCTGCAGCCTGGCGGTGGTGGTGCAGACCTTTAATACAGCACTCGGAGGCAGAGGCAGGCAGATCTCTGTGAGTTCAAGGCCAACCTGGTCTACAAGAGCTAGTTCCAGGACAGGCTCCAAAGCTACAGAGAAACCCTGTCTC
>NW_004949203.1:925882-927254 GCF_000317375.1 Microtus ochrogaster
AGAAGAAGAAGAAGAAGAAGAAGAAGAAGAAGAAGAAGAAGAAGAAGAAGAAGAAGAAGAAGAAGAAGAAGAAGAAGAAGAAGAAGAAGAAGAAGAACTGCTTGGCAAATACTCCAGAAAGCTATGGGAAGCAAGCACAGCAGCACAACCATTGGGTCCTCAGTTGTCGTTGTAGCTTCTTTTCTGTTGCTTCTAAAACCATTCTGACCAAAAGCAACTTAGGGAGGAAAGGGTTTGTTTCAGTTACAGCCCATCACTGAAGGAAGTCAAGGAAGAATTCAAACAGGAACTGGATATAGGAACCATGGTGATGTCCTTCTGTACATGTGTTGCTTTTATTGATTAATGAATAAAGCTACTTTGGCCTATGGCAGGGCAGAATATAGCCAGGCTGGAAGAGAGAGATAGAGAGAGTAGGCAGAGTCAAAGCAATGCCATGTAGCTGCTGAAGGAGAAAGATGCTGCCAGAACCATACCTGTAGGCCAAACCTGTAGCCCCATGGCAATATACAGATAAATAGAAATGGGTTAACTTAAGATGCAAGAGTTAGTTAATAAGAAGTCTGACATAATAGGCCAAACAGTGTTGCAATTAATATAGTTTCTATGTGATTATTTGGGTCTGGGAAGCCAGGAATGAATGAGCAGGCTCAGGAAAGGGTACCACCCACAGTGGGCTGAGTTCGCCCCCTTCAACAGTACCCCCAGAGACATGGTCGTAGGCCAATCTGATTTAGCCAGTATCTCAGATGAGGCTTCCTAGTTAGCGCTACTATAGCTGTGGTGACACCATGACCAAAGCAGGGCGAGGACAGGGTTTATTTCACTCACATCTCCACATCACTGTTCATCACTGAACAGTCAAGACGGGAACTCAAGCAAGGCAGGAACTGGAGGTAGACGCTGACGCAGAGGCCCTGAAGGAATGCTGCCTACCGGCTTGCTCAATCTGATTTCTTATAGAACCCAGAACCACCAGCCTAGGGATGGCACCAGCCACAATAGGCTGAGACCTCTCCCATTTATTGCCAATTAAGAAAATGCCTTACAGCTGGATCTTCAGGGGCATTTTTCTCAATAGAGGTTCCCTCTTTCAGATGGCTCTAGCTTGTGTCGAGCTGACATAAAACTAGAAGCACTCCTTCAGCTGACTCTGGGCTTTGTCAAACTGACAATTAAACCTAACTAGGACAATTGTCTGGGAAGAGCAGGGGTTTTCTTTTTTTTTTTTTTAAAGATTTTTTTTTTATTGAGAAAAAAAAATTTCCGCCTCCTCCCAGCCTCCCACTCCTCCCACCCTTCCCCCACTCCTCTCCCCCTCCCTCTAGAGTCTGAAGAGCAGTCAGGGTTCCCTGCCCTGTGGAAAGTCCAA
>NW_004949203.1:928524-933358 GCF_000317375.1 Microtus ochrogaster
CAAAGAAAACATATAGCTATCCTCCTGGGTAGGGGAAGTAGACAAGATTGCCAGGCAAAAAATCGGGATCTTAAGGGTGGGGTGGGAGGGGGGTAAGGGGAATAGGGGTTTTCAAGAGAAATCTGGGGCCACTATGCAAGCCGACCTCTGTTAGCCCTGAGGTAAGGGAGGCAACCAAGAAGGAGCTGAGCCTTGCAGTCCATGGAGGCTCAAGCAAACTGACTCATTTCACTGAAATAAAAAAAGGAAAAGAAGAGAAAAAGAACAGCCATGCTTCCCTTGGACAGCCTGTTAGGGATTAGATACCAGTGTTCCCCAGATTCTAACTCCCGATGTGATCTGTTAAGAGGTGTAGGCCTTGGGCTGGGTGTGACGGCCTTGGGACTGGGTGTGGTGGCACATACCTTTAATCCCAGCACCTGTAAGGCAGAGGGAGATGGATCTCTATGAGTTTGAGGCCAGCCTGATCTACACGGCAAGTTCCAGGACAGCTAGAACTACATGGAAAGAACCCGTCTCAAATAACAAAACAAAAGGAGAAGTGAGGGCTCTGGGAGATGAACAGGTCATGAAAGTCAAACCCTTATTAGTGGGATTGGTACCCAAGCGAAAGGGGCCAGGGGCCATCTTGCTTTCTTTTTTAGCACAGAAAGAGAAGTGGGAGGGCACCTATTTTCATGGAGACAAGAAGCAGGCCGTCTGCAACCCAAAAGAGGCCCTCACCAGGCCCTAGCCATGCCTGCCCCAATCTCAGGTGTCTCACACCCAGAACACAGTCCTGGTGTTTATACTTGTCCACAGAATGGCGCTAAGAGCAATAGCAGACCAGGCATGCTGTGTAGCTTTAGTCCAGGAAAACCACAGAGAAGCCACTGAGGCTGCGATGGGGGTGTCACGCGTATCTGGGGGAGCGGAGCATTCCCCGCAGTGAGGGCATGGTCACAGAACTTTTGAAGAACAGAAAAAAGAGACTGTGGCCAGCCACAAGAACAACTGAGCCAAGAAGCAGCAAATCAGTGCTACAAAGTAAGCAGCCCTTTCCCAGCAGGGGAGCAGGTTACGACCTCTCCTGGCGTGGCAGGGGTCTGCCATACCTCGCGGCTAACTAGGCATGAGCTGGTTGGTGTCACAGGCCTGGAACACGGCCTGGCAATTCTTTCCACCAGGTAGAATGAAAATGAAAACAGATGTAGAATTTCAGAACAATGGAACGAGAAAAGAACGAATGGCTACAGGAAGAGAAGTGGGGATGAAATGACCTGGAACCATCCAGAATAGAATACACAGTATCCAGGAAGGCCAAGCTCCGGGACCCCATGCTAGCCACCACTTGGAACCTTGCAGGACAGCTGCTAAGATGGCAACGGAGTGGGATGGAGACTGAGGCACCCCGGAGAAAACCGAAATGG
The DNA here is from genome assembly GCF_000317375.1 of Microtus ochrogaster. NCBI lineage: Eukaryota > Metazoa > Chordata > Mammalia > Rodentia > Cricetidae > Microtus > Microtus ochrogaster. The sequence goes on from NW_004949203.1 coordinate 929,934, forward strand.
CCACGGGTGACGCTCCGCAGGGAGACAGGCAAGAAGTCAGAGGATAGGAAGGCTGCAGATCTAAAACACTGGAGACAGTGGAAGATGCCTTTGTGTGACCACAGCTCTAACCTTGGTAAGGAGGGCAGCAGCCCTGAAAACAAACCTCTGCTCCCCTATGCTAAGTTCCTAAGCATTGTTTTCAAGAAAACTATTTCCCCTCCAAGACCAAGTTTGCTTATATGCATTGTCTCTTACCTCCCCCTAGTGTCTGAACACGGGAATGTTGGAGGCATTGGAAGTTAAAGGACCCCAGGAAGGTGATGCCGCTGGTGGCGGTAAGAAGGCTTCTTTTTGCTCCTGTGGTGTTGTAGGTCCCTGGGTGTGCTTCTGCAGGTAACCCTGTGTATCTGGGCAGCTCTGGAGAACAGGACACATTCTCCCACCAACACATCTCACTTGAGCACTGCTTTAGACTCAGGCTCCTCCGGTCTTTTGATATCAGAAACCAACGTTATCATCTCCAAATTGACACTTGAGAACGGTGTGATCCACCCAGTTAAATGTTTTCCTTTATAAGAGTTGCCGTGGTCATGGTGTTCCTTCACATTAGAAACCTTATACATATACACACATATTTATTTTTCACATACTCATACATATTTTACATACACTTATACATATAAAGCACATACGCATACACATTTTTAAATTGCAAACAAAACCTGTTAGGATTTATTTGCATGTGTATATGGTGTGGTGTGTGTGCTTGCTACTTTCAATGTGTGCAGCTGTGGGTGGGTGTACATGAGGCCAGAGGTGGACATCAGGTGTCCGTTTCTTTTTGATCGCTCTCCACCTTCTGTGTGATGGCTGTTAATTTATGAGTGTGGACACTTTTCCCGTATGTGTATCTACACCATGTGAGTGCCCAGTGCCCTTGAAGGCCAGAGAAGGACACTGAGTTAGACAGTCATGAGCCACCCATGTGAGTGCTGAGACTTGAACCTGGGTCCTCTGGGAGAGCAGCCAGGGCTCTGAACGAGTACAGTTCTCCAGTTCTTCCATCTCCAGTCTTTGAGACAGGTCCTCTCACTGAATTTGAACCTCATCAATTCGCCTAGGTTGGTATAGTGCTTTTGTTTGTTTAACTTTTTATTGCTTGTGAATTTCACACCGATCACCCAAATTCCGCTCATCTCCCCATCCCTCCATATCTTCCCTCTGCCCTTGCAACCTTCCCCCCTGAAGAAAACAAAAACAAAAAAGATTAATCAATTAAAATTCAATTAAAACAAACAAAAATCTAGCCGTGGAAGCTAGGGTGTGTCACGGTGCTTCACTCAGTCCCCTCCACCCCCCCACCCCCGTCAGCCCAAACAGCTTTCCTTGCAAATGTTCACTGTGATGATTGGTCTGGCTCCAGGCCTCTGGCTTCTGCTGCCCCATCTGCACTGGATCCTCACTGGGGCTCCTCGAGTATCCCGTTGTTGCCCTGTGTCTTGGAGATCATGCAGTTTGGGGTCTGTAGGTCTGGCCCCTTCAGTCAGCTCCAGTGGTTTTTAGACGAGGCAGATATTGGGGTGGACCAACTCAAAGCCCTGGATCTGGGCCCTGGTAAGGGGCAGGACCAGCTCACGTACTCTCATGCTCTTGGGGCCAGCTCCCCCCATCAACAGGATCAGATCCATCGTGCTGACCAGGGCCCACTGTCCTGAGTGCTGTAGCCAGTGAGGGGCAGGGCTGTCTCTCCACCTAACACATCTCTCCTATGCCCACACATCACCAACCAGTTGATGAGGGGTGGGACCATTCTACACAGTTCCCTGACATGGGCAGTCTAGACAGGAATATCCACATGGCCGTTGATGGTAACGTGGGCCACGGATATTGATCCAGGCCCCCTGCTGCTGGAGGGTCAGGGACCTGGACATGGCTCTTGGTGGCAGCACAAGCCAGGGCAACTCCATGGCCTCAGGTGGCAGCATAGGCTATCACATCAGGCTGTCCCTCATCACCCTCTCATGTCCAGCTCCACCTCTCCTCATAGTGCACAAACCCTTCTACTTTTCCTCTCCCATCTCTCTAACACATACTTGCTTACTGAAGTGGCACCCATGGGACATGAGGTGTAGATAGAGGACCTCTCTGGTGTCATCTGCTCTGCCCAAGCCAGGTGGCTGGGGGTGGGAGCCTCTCAGATGGTGTGGTGTCCTTGCTCCATTCAAGTTTTCAGTTCTATGTGTGGAACCCACTCTCACTAGTGTAGAGTGTTAGAAAAAACAGCCCATCAACTTAAAAGCTTGTCTTACCTGGGCTCACCCTCACAGCAACGTCCAGAATAATGTGCCCCATGTCTAGCCTCATGTGTGGCCGGCTTTCTTCACTGAGCTCTGCCTGAGAATTCCCCCTGGCTTTCTCATCTTCAGCTCAGGATAGCCATGATGCTCTGTTCCTTCTGATTAGCAGGCTTCCAGATGAGTATGAGGCAGGAAGGTCCTTCTGAATGCAGATGCATGCACTCACTGCCCAGATGAACGTCTGTGCAGCGATACTATGCACTGGGTGACAGAGGAAGAGATGGCTACATCTGGCAACCACATGCACCAGAACCCTGATTCTACCTCCTCCTGTTGGTAGGTGTTAATCTCCTCCTAAAAATGAGCACATAATCGGGCCACCTCACAAAAAAGAAATCAAGATTAAAGCAACACTTGACCCCTGAGGACCTCAGTAAAGAGGGGTTTTGTCACTGTCCCCAGTGATCTGGTAAAGGAGCGACCTCCCCTCTGCTGTGTCACCTGCCTGGCCCTGCAGCATTCTTTGCTCTCTTGTGGCTGATGGCCCTCCATCACAATTCCTGCTATCTAGCTGTTGGGCTTCATTAACTGTAGAAATCTGCTAGGCACAGCCCTCTCGAGACTTCGACTGTGCCCCCAGAGTGGCGTTCAAGTCTTCATATTAAACCTGAATACGTCTGACTCTTTTTTTCTGACCTCAAGCCTCCTGGGACTCATTGAAAACTATAATCAAAGCCGTATAAGCAGTTGGCACAAGCCAACTAAGGGCAGGCTGCCTCTAATTCTGTTTCTCTTAAGCTTCCTAAAAGGCTTCAGCTCACTTAAATAGTCTTTCTTTCCAGAAATAGAGAAGGATGCTAACATCTTGAAGTTACTCTGCACACTCCCACCAGCGGGATTCCCCGCTCCTGTGAATTCTCACCTTCTTCTCTCCATAACCTTCACACTTCCCTACTATCTAATCTTGTCTTGGATAGACAGTTGAAAAACGCTTCTTCCTTCTCTACAGTCTGGCCAGCGATGACCTGTGTGACTAAGCAGGCATACTCTACCACAGGACGAGCATTCTGTTCACACTGCACTCTACCACAGGACGAGCATTCTGTTCACACTACACTCTAGCACGGGACGAGCATTCTGTACACA
>NW_004949203.1:934917-941537 GCF_000317375.1 Microtus ochrogaster
TGTACACGGTGCACTCTACCACGGGACGAGCATTTTGTATATGGTGCACTCTTCTTCTGTTCAGTCTGCAGATGACAGAGAAATTCACATGGCTGAAGGTCTTGCCCCAGTCATAAGCTAGTGGATTCCCAAACCCACCTCACTTTCAAGATCTGCCAGCAATCTCCATCCTGTTGTCTCCTCCTTTACTGGCCTCATCCACCCATTTCTCTGATTGGAGGCTGGTTCCCTCTGGCCTGGATGTCTCTCTGCTGGGCTCACTGCCACCAGTGCCCCCTTCCCCCATTCCTCCCCATTCCTACATTCACTCATTGAACAAAGTACCAGGAAGTTGTTAGTGCGCTCTTAGGATCCAGGCTCAGCAGTAGACTTTGGGGGTCACTGAGATGAGTAAAATTGTCTTTGGCGCCAAGGTACTCACAGAATTAGGAAATCTAAGATAGTTGAAAAAAAAACGAGTACCATCAGTGATCTGGATGGAAAGCTGTGTTAAGTGTGAAACAAACCGCGAAGATTGTTTTTCTAGTGTGCCATGGCAGGACTTGACCAGAGTGGAAATCACTGTGGTGTTTTAATGGTTTGTTGTTGTTGTTGTTTTGTTTTCTTTTGCATACCCTGAAGTATGGAGGTAAGCTGTTTCTAAGATGGGACATTTTCAATGGCTGATTCTCCCACAGATTTTGACCCTTTCTTTCCTGGACACAGGATGGCTGTTGCACCTCTAGTGGCCCTTCTTTCTTCAGAGTCTTCTGTTATCACCTGTCTTTGAATTCCTCCTCCCTCTTTCTGCATTTAAAGGACTCTTATAATTTCATTGCCCACCTCACCCCCACCCCACCCCGATAATCCAGAATAACCTGTCAAACACCTCAATTCTACCCACAACTTTATTTCCTCCTCAGAGATTATAACACACGCATCGCTGGGGCCATTATTCTGTCTGCTATACTAGAAGTCAAGAAACACTCTTCTACTCTGGGCTGGCCAAAGGGATGCCCACCATCGCCTGGAGAATCTTCCTGGGGCTGGAGCTGACACTCAGCATGGCTGAGCACCAGTGTATGCATCCCACACATGCTGTTGATAGCTGTTGTCCAGGAGCAAGATGGAAACCTCCAGAACGAGGAGGTGCTCCCAGGCCACATCCCTCCTACACTTTGTGCTGACACAGGTTAGTCAGGGCAGCAACTTCGGAGAAAGCTCTAAGACCCAGCTCTCTATTGGCGCATGTGTGGGTGAGCTAGCCCCGAAGATGTAAACACGGAAGAGTTGTCCCCGTTTCTCATTGGGCAGACCAACCTTACAGCTGCCCAAGCCCAGACCCAGAGAACAGACTTGACCCACCCCTACATCTACCCCACCTATGACCTGCTGGAACACGTGAAGGAACCTGACCCGCAGACCCAAGCTGCAGGGCCTCCAGAAAACAGGGCAACAACAGGAAGAGTCCTAGTGAGAGCCCAGCATTGACAGTGTAGAGGCCTTGAAGCAGACCAATGACTCTGCAATAAGCATTTCTAAGATACATGGACGAAGGGGTTTTCGGCATGACTAAGTCACACTGCAGCTTCCATGACAAGATTTTTTAACTTTTCCCCTTTATTTCTTTCCTTTTTTCTCTTAAATTTTGTTTTATGGGGGGGGGTGTAACAGGGGTGGAGGGCAGATGCAAAGACACATGGAAAAATAAAATTTTTTAAAGAAAGACTCCAGATCTACCTTCCCATGAACAACGAAAGGCATACGTAGAGCTAACATGCAGCAACACTGGCAGCAAGGGCCTGGCATTGGGGCAGTAGGCAGGGAGGATGCTCCGCGAGGCTGATGAGCTCACTGGTCTGAGCTGGAGGCTTTGACGGTGTGCAGCTGAGCCAGCCACCACCTGTGGATGTCATCTGGTGTACCAGAGGCCAAGCCATACCCAGGCACACCTGAAAACCCAAATGCCTTTGGTAAGCTAATTCATAAGGACTTTCAGATACTCCCCAACACTTAAAGAGCCTAAGACATCAAATTACACTTGCTCTTCCTTCTCCTGGACTCCATCCCGTCTAGACTAGCCAACAATCACAGGGAAGGGCACTGGCTCTATCCCGGCATACAACAGTCCCAGCCTCCAACCCTCCTAATCACCGTATGCGCTAGCTCACTCTTCACCTAAATGCTCTGGCCAGGAGTCCTCCGGCCAGCTCCACAGGTGGAAGCAGGTAAACAGGATCCCATGAGATAGGCTGGGAGTCAGGTGCGTTCATCAAGTGTGCTATGACACAGATCACTAAAATACTGAAAATCAAAGACTGCGGCTGTCATAAAGATGGTGGGAATAGAATCTGCCATTCAGACTCTGTGCTGCCCAACTGTGCCTGGCTGCCAAAGCTCCCACTGTTCTGTCAATTACTTAGGCTTCCTTAGGAAGTCCATGAGGGTACATTTCCCCTCAAGCCTGTGTGCCTGGCATCTGACAGTCAGGATCGGAGGAACAATACTGAAAACCTAGTAGTTAGTTCTACCGTGGAGCTGGTGTCTGGCGTGGTCAAGAAGTGGGTGTTGGGACTTGAAGTAGGAAGGGGAGCAGAAATGACATTCGTGCACAGACTCACGATGCGGGCAAGCATGGGGAAGGCTTAGTAGCCCAGGCCGCTGCTTGCCTTACGCTCTAGACATCATTTTTCGTCATCATTTATGCCCCGGCAATGCTTAAGCACAGATGGGCAGCCCGTTTATGGCGGTTCTCCAGTTGTTCCTATCCTGGGCAGTCCTAGATGCTTGTTATTGTCACACCCAAGGTTCCACAGTCTTCCTTTATACTGACTGACTATCCAGCATTTTTTTTGGGCCTTCCTCTTTGCCTTATTCTGTGCACTCCTTCAAGCTGTGCTGTCTTCAGGTATCTGCTGGTATTCATTCTCATAGCATGGTCAAAGTATCTCAAGCACTGTTGCTGTACCCTATAGTTTACTTCTTTCTGTAGATGGAGATGTTTCTTCATGTCACATCTCTTCATGTGACACCTAGAATCCTCCTGAGACATGCCATCTCAAGCACATTCAGCCACTGTTCCAAGGAGCGTTGTACTGTGCAGGTTTCAGACAAGCATCTCATATACTTGTAACTTGTAACTTTGTTGTTGTTATGCAACAGTGTACTCAACAACCTTGGACTCCATGGGAAAGGAGAAACAGTACACCCCTCTCCAAACAAAGCAATCAGGTCACTCCAAGCTGTAGCTCCCTCCTTAGAAATCCTTTTAGTAACTCCCCTTCTGTGGTCAAACAAAGCCTAAAACATTCCCGAAACTAGGGATAGTAAGCTGGCTGAGGGTACATGCACAATTAGGCAACATGAACTTTAGGAGAGTGCATATTTACCATCTTATGCCTATGCATAACAGACCATGAGTATGATTAAAAGCAGATGCATCATGGGAGATGTGTACAGTGAACCAAGACTTAGGTAACAAAAGCCCGTGGGTAAGAACAGAGTCTCACGCATGCTCTTCCCCTACCGATCTATTCTCTTCCTAATCCACAAAAGCACAACCACAACTCTTGCATAGACCACTCAGAGCCCACTGCTCCCTTCCAGGAAAGACGTCCACCATAAATGCTTGCCCTGCTCCTCGCATGGACATCAGGTCCAGACAGACACCAGTAGCATTGCCAGCCTATCTCCTAGCCTCTTCACCTCTCCCACAAAGCGGATAAACCCTGAGTTTGAACAGACCCTACAGGGTCACCAGGGACAAAGCTGACGTGCACTATCCCGAAGGGCAACTCTGGACGTCTCACGTCAGCTTCGTGCTGGGCTGTACACTTAAGTTACACAAGTCTTAGAGATAAACGCTCGTGCTTTCTCTGTAACAGCCCAGTCTGAGGAAACAGGTTCATCAGACTGTCCTGGAAGCAAGTCTGTGTCATGTCTCCTGACTGTTACCTGATGCAGAAGGGCCCAGTCCCCTGTGGCCAGTACCACCTATGGGCAAGTGATTCTAGGTGTGAGAAAGGTAACTGAGCGATGAGCCTGACCGAGTCAGCAAGCAGTGTTCCTCCGTCTGCTCCAGACCCACTCCACACCCTGAATTCCCTCAGCGATGGCCTGGGATTAAGTCGTGTAAACTGGGTTTGGTCACAGTGTTTACCATAGCAACAGAATGCAAATAAGAATATATTCAAACATTCATTCCCAGAGTGGGCCAGCCAATTATAATATACAGTGTACATAGTACAATACACTCAGAAATATAGAACTATGTTTATTACCGTGAGTCAAAGAAACCAGACAAAGCTATACCTGATTCCATATATAAATTTGAGAAAGTTCAAAGTAACCTCAGTGACAGAAGAATATGAGCTGCTGGGAACAAGGAAGTAGGGACACAGAAATGTTTTGCAGTTAATGCTTTTGTTCATTTTCTCAGCTGTAGTGCTACACTGTAGGGATACAGCAAGATGTAGCCAATGGTATACATGTACCACACAGACTGCTGTTAAAGAAGCCATAAGGTCTCTCAGTGCGCTCCCGTGTTGCTGATGAAAGCAATCTAGATCAATCTGTGAAGTCACAGAACGAGCAAGCTCCGGTTTATTTCCTGTGGAATGCAAACTAATCAGTATGCAAACCGCCTGATGGACCCATGTGCACATGCCACAAACCAGCTTTAGCCCTCGGCAGACAGCCTCAAGTCTGCTGCTAAACTACAAACGGCACAAAGACCTACACATTTTCAAAGCATACAAAGCATATTGTTAGGGTATGTGCAGTTCTCTGGGTACATGACAACATGGATTACATGTTCATACAAGATAGTTCAAGTACAGGCTTGTTTAAGTCAAATAAACATGCTAATAACTGATAAATGAGAGGAGGCTGTTTTGCTTCTTATTTCCTATAGGTGTCAAGTATCGTTTTAATATATTCAAAGACAACAAATCCTTACATATAAAAACTTGTAACAAAGTAGTCCAGAGAAAAACAGCTTAAAATTAATTTATTTAAAACAAATTTTACACAAAAGTTGTCAAAGAGCAAAATGAAAATTATAAAAATACAAAAACAAGATACTTTTTAAAGTATGGATAATTGCCAGATGCCATCAAAAAACTACAGGAAAGAAACAGTATGTAGAAACAGTGGCTCTCCAATTTTTTGGTCTGAGAATTCCTTCAGATTTAAGAATCTATTCTTTAACAATATTTAATGTACTAAAATTAAAACCAAAAAAATCATTAAAAACCTTGTCATATAGCATTGCTGATCATGCTTTTCCGTCCCATTTCTTCCAAATCCTCCAGTCTCTCCACCCACCCAACTCCACACCCTCTCTTTAAAAAAAAAAAAAAAAGTCCCACCAAAAAACAGAAACCAAAATATACAAGCAAAAGATCAGTAAGACAAAAAACACCTAAACAAAGCAAACTAAGAACACCACTGAGCTCATTTTATGACGATACGCCTGGGCATGAAACCTACCCTAAGGTGTAGTTTATATCCTCAGTGAGACTCCATTGGAGAAAGGTAGTTTTCCTTTGCCAGTGGGTATCAAGTGCAGATTGCTTCTTGGTTAGGGGTGGGAGCCATGTCCACCTCCCCCCAGCAGTGCTGCGACTCCATCTGGCGAGAACTGGAGCATGCCGACGCCAATCTGAGTCTCTATGTGCACCAGTCCGGTCATGGCTGGAAGACACTGCTTCCTAGGAGTAGCACAAGTGTCACGGTGAAAAGGGCAGATGGTGTCGTATGAAATTGGTTTTGACCTTCAAGGCCCCTGGTGCCACACTTGGGAGAACCACGGAGGTAGGCAGGAAGAGACGAGGAAGGCACAATGGCACCAGGAACAAACCTCTCCTTTTAAACTGGCCTTTCCTGCACAATCTTAAATTTTCTCTAGCTACAATTACATGCACATCAGTACAGAGATGTATGTGTAGATATGTACATGTTCACATGTCAGACACAGGCCAGAAGGCTTAGGCTCAGGACTGGTTCTCCTGAGAAGCCAAGCCCAGGTTTTCACATCTACAAGGAAGAGGGTGACAGAGGTCTATCCCTTGGCTACCTCAATATAACCTGGTGAAGAATAAAACATGCACTCCAAGTTAAGTGCTTTTAAGCTAGTTAGTACACAATAAATTGGAGCATATTGCTAGATAACAGAACTCTACCAACGAACGTGAAATTATTCCAGGGAAGCAGAAAGCAAAACCTGAGCGAAATGAGAAACACCTACCAACCAGTCTGTCATCACCTAAACTGTCTTCTTAGGCAATCAGTCTCCACCTCGCCCTGTGTTTTACACAAACACTGACCTTGGCAGCCCAGCTCTGGTAGGAAAGACTGTTCTTTCCTTCCTACACTCTCTCGTCCAGATAATGGACTCTCTCACAGGAGGGTGCTATCGGCAGCCTTCTCCTGGTGGTCTCTGCTCCTCTCACACACAGCAATCTCCTTCCACTGCTGCACATAACAAAAACCACTTACAGCGGGATTTATTTTGGACAATGGTTTCAGTCTATAATTGGCTGACTTCATTGGCTGGGGAATATTAAGCCAAAGTGAATGTGTGCTGGAGGTGAAAACCTTTATGATACATCACCTGCTGGAGGCTAGAACCTTTATGATAC
>NW_004949203.1:942162-952495 GCF_000317375.1 Microtus ochrogaster
AGAACCTTTATGATACATCACCTGCTGGAGGCTAGAACCTTTATGATATATCACCTATCACTAGGGCCACCAGCTGGGGACAAGTCTTCAACACACAGACCTAGGGAGCAAGAGAACTGTAGTTCATATCTATAGCATAAAGCATCTAGGGAAGTCCTCACAGCACTGGTCATAGCTACAGTTCTGTGGGCAGTACAGTAACTCCCTCACTAGCCTAGGCTTTTACAGAGTGTCACTGACTTCTAGGAAACTGGTGCGCTTTCTCACACCAAGGGAAATGGGTTGCATCATGGGCATTCCACCCATTCCTTCCATACCTCGCCATTCTCTTCCAGAGTATCGACAAGTCTGCTCCCAAACACATACGTTCTAAGACAGTGGAAAGATGAGCACTGGGACTAGCAAAGCCTTTCACTGCCTGTACGGCTGCAGCTCTAGGAATATTTAACCCAAGGCCAAAGACTGAGAGCACAGAGCTACAACTGCCCAACTGAGCCATCACTGAATGGGAACATGGTCACCTTTCCCTATTTTACTCCAGAAGCTGGCTAGACTGACGTTCTCCAGGGACAAAAATTTCTCATATGATTTTATATAAGAAATCATTAAAAATTACACATGCCGTGAATATCCCACCACTTCATAGGCAAAAGATGCATGAATGTGTGCTTACAACATTGAGGAAGGGGGCAAGTAATTGGGGGTTAAGATGACATTTAAAACAAAAGAAGCCATTGTTGCTTTGTGATTGGGTCTTACTTTCTAAGTCTAGGCTAGCTTCTAACTCATGATCCTCTTGCCTCTACTTATCAACTGAAGTTTGATGAGTGTTGTGGCTGTTTGAATTGGTATGGCCCCACAGACTCATGTTTTAGATGCCTGGCTCTTAGGGAATGGCATTATTAGAAGGTTTGGCCTTGTTGGAGGAAGTGTGTCACTATTGGTCTCATACATGCTTAAGCTATTCCCAAAGCACAGTTCATTTCCTGTTGCCGGAAGATTAAGATGTAGGACTCTCAGCTCCTTCTCCAGCCCCATGTCTGCCTACATGCCGCCATGCTTCTCACCTCTGAAACTGCAAGCCACCCCAATTAGATGTTTTCCTTTATAAGAGCTGTCATGGCCACAGTGTCTCTTCACAGCATAGAAACCCTAGCTAAGATAGGCGTACACCACTAAACCTACTTCAAAATAAAACAGCTCTAAACAGAAAGAACATGAAATGCAAAACCTCTGTGTGGGAGAAGCATGACTCTTTGTCCAAGAAAACAGTAATAAGGGCTGGAAGGATACCTTAGCGGTTAAGAGAACTGCTCTTCCAGGAGACCTTGATTCCCAGCACCCACATGGCAGCTCACAAATCTTTAATCTCCAATTCTAGCAGACTCAGTATCTTCTGCCCTCCATAGGCACTATACACATGTGTTGCACATACGTGCATGGAAGCAAATCACTCATGCACAAAAAATAAAAAGCAATTTTAAAAAAAGAAACACCAATAATACTAAAAAGTACTTTAATGCTCGATGGTACAAGATAGTTGTCAACTGTTATTGCCATTTGAAGAAAACAGTGCCCGCCCCTTCTCTCTCTCTCTCTCTCCTCTCTCTCTCTCTCTCTCTCTCTCTCTCTCTCTCTCTCTCACACACACACACACACACACACACACACACACACACTCTTCCAACAGCAAAGAGAATGCATGACAATATGACAGAGTCTTTGGACAGGAAAATTTCCCAGATGTTGCTTTAAAACAAGAGTAGTGATGGTAAAATAAAACAGAGGTCCCACCCACCATGGGACCCGCATGCCTGCACCTTCCTTGTCTTCACCCACACCGTGGTACCTGACGCAGCCCTGTCCCACAGAGGACACAAAGATCTAGACAGGACACAAGATCTTGTCTTGTTTGGTGGCTGCAACTAGAAACTGCATTCTAAATGATCCCAAGTGCTAATGACACTGTTAAACTCAATGAGAATCAGAGTGGGTCGTATCTGAATAATAAGTGTCCCTTTATTTGCTGAGTACATTAGCAACAAAAGTGTTTCCTGGAGCTGATGTCAGTGGCAGTTACTTCCCAAATGTTGAGTAAAGCAGTGAACAACATCAGTATTAAAATGTTGAATTTCATGTTGTCTACACCACTTTGATCTTCTGAACAACTGAGCAAAACAAGGTAAACGATGACATTTATTTTATATTTAGGAATGTAAAGGTCTAATTATTCAAACAGTTTTATTATAAAACTAAACTCTGGAGGTGTCTACAGAGTTGGCTTTTTAAAGTGTTTTCTCTTTAAGTCAGTAGTCTAACAAGGGTTAGAAAAGACAAAACTGTTCAGTGTCTGACAAAGTAGAAAGGGTGAAACATAAATAAGGCTTTAATTTGGCAAAATATAATACAACGCCTTCTGTTAACTTCTAAGGAGTAATTTCCCAAAGACTTCACTCTGTAAAAGATAAGAAAGCAATCCATTTAGAACACAGGCAGAAGAGACCCCCATGCTGTATCCCATGCATGTTTCATGAGATCCAGAGCAGTTCCCCCTGATGGTAATCCAAATGAGAGTCTCAGGATTCAGGAGACTTTTAGGTGTGTCTTAAAAAGAGAACAACCCTGAGAAGTCATTTTACTACTGTTGGTCAGAACAATGCAAACCTAGGGCACCAGTGCTGAACAGACTGAATGCATAAACCACAACATAAGCACAAACACAGGCTGGATCAGGAAGTAGTAGCCAATCTCAGGACATTTTTTTAAAGCCCTTTTCATAGCACCAAATCTGCATACTTGCATCTTTTGCCCATATTTCCAATATCTATACCACTCACTATATGCAAAGAAAAGCTTCAGCAAATTATAAATGATGTTGGCAAAGTAGTTCTAGATAGAAGTTATTCTAGAGTAGATGAAGAAATTATAGCAAGGAAAGAAAAAAACGGAATGAGAAAAATGACTTATTAGGAATTCTTGTTAATAAGTGAAATAGAAACTTAAAATTTCAAGGTGATGATGGTGCACACCTTTAATCCCAACCCTCGGGAGGCAAAGACGGGCAAACCTCTGTTAAATTCGAGGCTAGCCTGCTCGAATTTAGTGAGTTCCAGAACAGTCAGAGCTATACAGAGAAACCCTGTCTCAAAAAAGTGAAAGAAACAAACAAACAAAAGTTTTATTTAAACAAGCAAACAACAAAAAACTTCAACTGAGGGGGCTGGAGAGATGGCTCAGTGGTTAAGAGCATTGCCTGCTCTTCCAAAGGTCCTGAGTTCAATTCCCGGCAACCACATTGTGGCTCACAACCATTGGAATGAGGTCTGGTGTCCTCTTCTGGCTGCAGGCATACACACAGACAGAATATTGTATACATAATAAATAAATAAATAAATAAATATAAAAAAACTTCAACTGATGATCTGCAGGAGAAACAAGATTAAAGAAAGGAATGTGGTCATGCAGAAACAAAGCAGTGAGGCTGAAACCACAGGAAGAAGAGGTGAAATGCAAGACGCTCCCTAGAAACAGAAAGCAAAGCTGTCTGCCGTCTGGGAGAGCAAAGTGCCTGAAACATGACTTGAGAAAACTGAAAAAGGAGCTTACGCTGTCAGGAGTGAGCACTGAGGCGGTTCAGTGTGCTCAGTCTTCTGAGCGGAGGTTAGTATTTCTAAGAGTATGAGCGAAGGTAGGCTAGAGGGTAAGGTCTCCTGAATAGAAAGTGTGACCGGCATGCCTGCCACATCACAAGATAAGTCTGTCAACTTTTTCACACACCTAACCCACCTATGGGGTGTTATGGTATGGGTTCTGAGTGGCAGCTTGAGTTGCCCCTTTATATGGACAGGGTGTCACCATTATTTTGGAGTGAACAGTCCCAAAAGAAAACCATCTGAAATATTCTGTGTATATTCAAATGCTCTTCCCTAGGCAGTATGATTTAAATAATTTAAAGAAATCAAAACACTAATAACAAAGCCTCCTCCATTCACCAGCAGGAATACAAGGCATTTTTAAATGCTGCTAAAGCTGAGCTTCTACAGTTATGTAAGCAACAAGAGCGCATACCATGATCTAATGATGGATTTATTATTTCTCCCAAAGCAAAACTCTCACTTAAAGTATAAAAAAGTAAATTTCTTGGATTACTACAAAAGCAAACTCAAACAAAACACCAACTTGGTGTGGTGGTGCTGCTGTAATTCCAGATCAGTGGGGGCCTAGCCTAAAACTGCCGGAGCAAGTCACCACAAAACAAGAAACAAACAAAACAAAACATGCCAAACCCCCTTCCATCTACAGAAACCATGGAAATCTGACGCTGCCTTCTTTAGGTATACAATAAATGCTGTGTACACATTTCATGTTTCTAAGTGAGGATGGCTTCATTTTCAGTCCAGCATTGAGAAAACAAAGCCAAAAGCACCACAAGTCATAAAGGGAGGGAAATATCCCAGAGACACTTGCCCTAACCTAGGATCAGAATCCACTAATGGGCAATTGAAGGCATCATGACAACAGACGGGCAGCCAAGGCAGGTAGCCAAGTCACAGAGAAGCTGCTCGACAGAAGGCTGAGTAACCACACTAAGATGCTTTTCCTCTAGATCAAAAGACTTCAAAATACACCATGAGAGAAACAAACAAGAAAGGTCACAGTTAAAGCTGGAAACCGACAGGGATGGAAAGGGATCTTCTCTACAGGGAAGGAGAACGGATCTGATAGAGAGTACATTTAGACGTACTTCTCCCCCACTATGGTGTTCATAAAGAAGCAGCAGGATTTAGCGCCCATACCCGCAGCCAGGATCATTTCTCCTTCGTGAGCTGTTGATTGACTTCCTGAAGCAGCTGCTGTAACTGAATCACAGTCTGATTGAGACTCACAGACATTGTCTCTTTCTCAGGAGCCTCCTGAAAACACAAAAACAGGAGATGATATTTTAAAAAATATAAATGTGGAAAATCTGAACATTTATTTAAAAAATTAGCAATAGTAAAAATTGAACAGAAAAATGCTTGCTGATTAGTGGCACACACTATCTGGCACAGAAGAAACTATGCTGCTTAAAATACCAACCACAGAGGAAAATCTAGTCTGTGCATACTGGAAATAATGTATTTTTTCTTTTCAGAAGACAAAAAAAATTATGTTAAAAAAATAAAATAAAAAAGAAAAGCCACCTGTCCACAAAAGAGAGCATGCCTCCAACAACTCTAACCATAACACCACACACCGGGCTCTGACTGGGTGCCAGAGCTACCCCCTCTTCAAGGTTGTGCCCTCTGACAACCCTAGGACAGGTAGTATTGCCATTTTCTTTTATTGAAGCAGAACAACTAGGGTTCCCCTAGGCCACATAGGGTGTTAATAAGAAACATTTGATCCCTGAGTCTGCCCCAGCCCAAACATGGAAGCACAGCTTGGAGCCAAAGACTGGTCTTGCACATGTCTGCTCTTCAAAACATCCACAGGACAACTGGCCTAGAAAGTTGGGGCTACAGGAAATACACACCACTTCTGGGGAGACAGCACTGTTCCCGATCACGGCATTGTCTCCTGCAGCTTTCAGTGAGATTTTCGAGTGGATAAAGTTCAGTGACTGCTGAGCCTGTAACAAACCAACAGGGAACACAGACATCAAAACACACAGAACAAACAACCCAATGTGTAGTGTACAAAATTAAAGCTCCTCACAGTGTGCAACGTAAAACTTTCCTCACAAAAATGAAAATAGCTACATCTCCAACAAGCTAAAAAAAACATATATTCACACTTTCAAGAATTCAAATACAGGAACTGTATAAAGAAATCAAAACACTGATATTTAGGTTTAGTCTAAAGTCTAGATTAAAGATTAAGTCCACCAAATCCAACCCACTATCTGCTTTCTACAGCTCACATTTAAGAATAAGTTTTACGTTTTAATTAATTCTGAGATAGCCTGATAGCTCGGATAAGGCTCATGTTGAACTAAGGACGTTCTAGCCCTGATGCCCGAGTAGCTGAGTCATGTCCATGCGCCACCGCACCTGGAGTTCTGTGTCTCTAATGTTTCTAGTTTTCACTTAAGAATAAAACACGTAAGAATATCACATGGAGACTGCTAATCCTAAACTGAGTTTGCTGACTCCTGGTCTGAATCCTTCTTTGAACATAAAACACATTTAGAGAAAACTAGCAGGAAATGTCCTGTGAATGGTCTCCACCATGCTTTACGTTTTCAACTGTAGGTTTTCCAAAGTGTTTTGTTAACTCTTTCAGTCTGTAATATCGATGTGCATTCCAATTCCAAAGGAGTATCCAATGGGGCAGAGGCAGACAGCCGCCACCTGACCTCGTCATTTCATCAGCACATATACTATGGCCTATCTACATCTCTAAGCACCTGCTTTAGTATCCTCAAAGTTCTGTCTGAGAAACTGCATTGCCAGGGTAAAACTTTATATTTTGATTCATAGGCCAAAACTTAAAATTTAACAGACCAAATTAAATTAAGAGTTTGTACTTTCTCTGGGCATGGTGGCACACACCTTTAATCCTAGCTCAGGAGGCAGTTGGAGGGCAGTTGGTCTACACGGAGAGTTACAGACCAACCAAGGCTACACACCAGACTCTATCTCAGAGCAAAACAAAACAGAGTTTGCACTTTAACACAAACTTCCTGAATTCCCAGTTAACATTTCATCTGCACTTAAGTAATCTGAAATAGTTCAAGTATTTCTCAATTCTTAGTCTTCTGTATTAATAACAATAAGCATTAAGTTTGAAAAACAAAAACTTTTTCCTATTCTTATGAAATGATATGGCATGATACTTAAATAAGAAACTTTTAAAAGATCTGTTAGCATATTAATATTTAAATATTTAGCAGTTCCCAGTAATTGGTGCAAATATCAAAATTTAAGTTGTGTGAATACTTGATTCTGCAATTCCAAGAAAGTGACAGAGGCGATTTTTATGATATATATGCAATCCCTCATAAATACCAGCATAGTTCTCGCCATCTTTGTTTTAAAGCTTACATGTTAGGACAACTACACATGTCAGAGTGACAAATCACCTGGAACCAAATGAAGAGCAAGAAACAACCCCAAAATCCTCAATTTGAGTATGAGAATAAGAAAAACATTTGTGTTCAACCTGGCGGCACACATCTGCAATCCAGCTGTCCCTGAGTTCAAGGCCAGCCTCAGATACATATTGAGGCCCTGTCTCAGTAGAAAATGGAAAGAAAGGCAAATGCTGGCACAAAGAACTGAATGAAAGGAACAAACTTCTGAAACTACAGATGTGTATACTTCTTCTTCATAAGCAAACAAATGTACTTTGTAAAGACAATGGCAAATCTTATTTTAGAACTTTGGAGGGCTAGAGAGGTGGCTCAGCAGCTAGGAGCAAGGGCTGCTCTTCCAGAGGACATGAGTCTAGTTTGCAGCACGGACATGAAGCTCACAGCCATGTGCAATCCAGTTACAGGGTTCCAAGGCACTCTTCTGGTCTCCAGAGGTACCAAGTACCCATGTGATAAGCAGACATACATGCCAACAAAACAGTTATACACATCAAATAGTAATTCTAAGGAATTTTTCAAAACTAAAGAAACAAAAAGTAAAAACTGTAACATCAAATGGGGAAGTATGTGAAAGTTTTTCCCCCATGCACCAGAAGCCTAAACTTCTAAGGACCCAAAAGGACAAGAGCAGTTTCCCAGTGTCTGCTCAGGAGGCGTGCACAGCATAGGCGGGGCAGTTTCCTGGCCAGGCAGTGTCTTACCTTATGCAAATCATCAGCCACCTTCTTTCTCTCGCTTTGTTCATTCTGAAGTTTTGCGCGTGTTTCATTTAGTTGTGTCTTCAACTGTAGAAACACAGGAACAGAATAATTAGCTTAATTTGCATGCTAATTTGCTTAGGAAGCATGAATACAGAATGAGCTCTTAACAGCCTTTCCACCAAGTGGATTAGCTAAGAGCAGACCAAAAGCACAGAAGAACTGGCAGCAGAGGTCCCATCTGCAGAGCAGAACCTGAGAGAAGCTACAGAGTGAACTAGAGTTTAGTGTAGAAACCGTCAACCCCAAACCACAGCCAGAGGCTAGGAAAGTGCCTTTGAAGAGAGTTACTAATCATACTTACTGAAATTATTCCAAACTAAAAGGAGAAGAGGAAATTTTCAATTGGCTTTAAAACACTCCTTTAATCTAAAGTTCTTTAAAAAGTCTGTTGTGAAATAACCTTTTTGTACAATGTGAAGATGTGTCCTTCAGAGTGGTTTAATACAGAGTGGTTCAATACAGAGCTGAATGGCACAGAAGATGCTGGGAAAAAGCAGGGTGGAGTCACCAGCCAGATGCAGAAGAAGCAGGACATGCAGCAAGAGAGGTAACACGACAGGACGTAGATTAGTAGAAATTGGCTAACTTAAGTTACAAAGGCTAGCTAGAAACAAGTCTGAACTATAGGCCGAGCTTTCCTAGTTAATAATAAGTCTCTGTGCCATACAGGGAGCCGCTACAAAGAGTCCCACTAGAAATAGCATCCAACATGAAGGCATGTATTTTCACACGAAACTTAAAAAGGTTCTAACACACAAAAACAGAGCCAAATGAAGCTTCCTAGTTCTTCAGTCTCTCATTTGGCCATGGTATAGACACATGTCCCCTAGCCACTGTCTGCATCTCCCAGTCACTGCCTATGGGCACCGTACCAAGAGCTAAGCTGCACAGTGATTTAAGATTTTCCTCGTGCAAACAGAAAAGGTTACAGATAAAAGCAGGCTAAGACAGGGGGGGAAAAAAACCTCTAAACAGGTTATAGTGTATTTAAAATGTGCATAGGCTTAAGAAAAGTAAATGGGTATAGACAAAGCAAAAAAAAATAGTTTATATATAATAAGATAAAAGCTTTTAAGAAAAAGATAAAATATTAAAAGGAAAGCCACATAAAGATGAAAAATACACAGAGAGTCTGGATCCTGTATGGTATTGAATTGACTTTTAATTTTTTGATTGCTAATGAGTAAACAACAGCTGCTGAGAGACACTGGAATATAAAAACTATTAAATTAAAGCAGCCTATATATTTTTAAATGTCTTTACTTGAAAACGGAATTCAAAAAACTATTTACATTGCAGAAGAGGCTAAACCTTTGTTTCTACAGAAAACAAAAGAGTGTGGATTCACTGAAGGTTGATGAAGATCAGATTTGATTGGGGAAGACTCTCTGAAAATACTTGCTTCAGACTAAGGAAATACAGCTTAAACAGTAAGACAGGTGGCATGTATTCTACCGACTCAGACATAGAAAAATCACCTTTACCTTTCTTCTGCACACTGCACAGTCCACACTTGTGTTAAGGTACTCACGTATGTTACCCTTGAAAGTTCAGGTCAGGTATGTTTTAAGATCAAGGGGGCAGACATCAATGAGAACAGGTGACTAAGGTGATCCAGCCTTAGAATGCCTCTGCTGAAGGCTCCCCAGAGTTCTGCATACAGAAGAGCTTCAAGACTGCTGGCTGAGATGCTCCAGCCTCACAAACTATTTTAGCCAAGGCATAACCATTATCTTAAGTTTTCTCAGGGTCCCCCAAAGATTCCAGAACCCCCAGAAAACAGGAAATAGTCTAGAGAACACAATGCCCATATTCACAAGAGATGGGGCAGGTGGTTTTTGGTCATTCAGTGGGTTATGGATGTTTGTCGTGGTTTAGTGGGACTGATTTTAAATTATTATTGGTCACGGTCAGATAAAAAAAAAAAAGCTGAAAAAGGCGAATCAGGGACCTCTTTCTGAAGAGAAGAAGTGATGTAGGAGGTCCCTCCATATACTGTGAATGTTTTATATTGGTTAACAAAGAAGCTGCTTTGGCCTATAGAAGGGCAGAATACAGCTAGGCAGGAAATCCAAAAAGAGAGACAGGGAGAAAGAAGGCATAGTCGGGGAGACACCAGCAGTGGCCAGAGGACTAAGACAACAGAACATTACTGGTAAGCCATGGGGAACATGGCAATATATAGATAATTAGAAGTTAGTTTATTTATATGTAGAGTTAGCCAGTAAGAAGCCTGAGCCATTGACCAAATTATAATATTAAGCCTCCAAATGATTATTCCATAAGTGGCTGTGGGGACTAGTGGGCAGAAGAGAAACCGATCTAGTGGATCTAATGCAACAGAGAAAAAACTTCCAACTACAAAAGGGGGGTTGTGATATAGATATGATGGGGGATAAAATATAAATATGATATAGATAGGATGGGGGATAAAATATAAATATGATATAGATATGATAGGGATAAAATATAAATATGATATAGATAGGATGGGGGA
>NW_004949203.1:952710-978701 GCF_000317375.1 Microtus ochrogaster
GGGATAAAATATAAATATGATATAGATAGGATGGGGGATAAAATAGAAATATGATATAGATAGGATCGGGATAAAATATAGATATGATATAGATATGATGGGGGATAAAATATAAATATGATATAGATATGATGGGGGATAAAATAGAAATATGATATAGATAGGATCAAGATAAAATATAGATATGATATAGATAGGATGGGGATAAAATATAAATATGATATAGATAGGATGGGGGATAAAATATAATATAGATAGAATAGGGATAAAATATAGATATGATATAGATAGGATGGGATAAAAGGATGGATTGCTGAGTCTACTTTTGAACACCCACTAGTCTCAAATATCTTACATCGATAAAGGTTTTGGTATATTAATACAAATTTAAAGTTATTCTGGGGGGCTGGTGAGATGGCTCAGTGGTCAAGAGCACTGATTGCTCCTCCAGAGGACCTGGGTTCAATTCCCAGCACCCACATGGTGGCTAGCAGCTGTCTATAACTCCAGTTCCAGAGAATCTGACATCGTTATACCAATGCGCATGAAATAAAGTTAAAGGTTTTTTTAAAAGTTACTTTTGTTAGAACAGACTGCAAATACATTTCTGGTCTTGTTTAGGGCACTGTACCTATGCAGCTCACTTAACAATGTAATGCAAATTTCTATTCACTGAAAGTTATTATTACAAACTATTTAGGATAATAAGAAACTACAGGTTAGTAGTTAGCCATCTATAACTTGTAGTCATGTCAGGTATGTTTTCAAGGTCAAACAGAGATATATTTTAGATAGATGGTCTTCAAACACTTCAAAGACTGGCAAAACATGGCATTTAAAATGTTTGGTTAAAATAGGGCTTTTTATGGCAATGAGACAGGTCTGCTCATGGTAGCACCGATTTACTCCAGAGAAGATGGTAGGCATCAAAGAAACTCCACATGGAGTTTGCTTTCAATGTGGCAAGGCTAGCCATTTGGGCAAGAAACTGCACTTGTCCTAACTGCTGACCGTATGCTGTCCAAACTGTAAAATCAATATACAAAGGAAAAAAACTTTGGAGCTTTGCTAAGATAAGGCAGGTCAGTCCGTGAAATGTCCTGTTTCATAGAAAAGTCTGCCAGACATTCTGCAGGACACACAGGAATGCAGCTGAACTCTGGCAAAACATGGTGTGACAGTCCTTCAAAATTCCTGCTTCACAGAAAAGTCTGTCAGATATTCTAGGCCTGTAGGCCAAGATGGATTCCCCAGCACTGCTGAGAAATCTTGTGACTGTCCAGCTGTTCTTAGTCACCTTGAGGTGTCTGTCTCTGTTGTTTCTTAGTTTTGAAAGTGGCTCGCACTGCCCAAGTCTTTCCAGGATTTGGAGAGTCTATGTAGTAATAGTATAGTTTCCTTAATTTGACACAAGGTAAATTAGGTACAGAGTTTTGGGCTCATCAAGATAGAATAAATAATGGCATTATTTTCTTCTAATATGTCAGATACAAATGGACTAGACATTGTAAATGTAATTCTTACTTGATAATTGTTCTTATTGTATATAGTTTCATTTGTTAAAGCTAATACCTTTCTTTTCTATTTATTTATTTATTCATTTTTTGTTTTGTTTTCTTTGTTGTTGTTTTTAAAAATAGGGTTTCTCAGTGTAACAGCTCTGTATGACCTGGAACTCGCTTTGCAGGCCAGGCTGACCTCGAACTCACAGAGATCCACCTGCCTCTGCCTCCCAAGTGTTGGGATTAAAGTGCCACCCGGTCTGATAATTATTCTTATTGTATATAGTTTTAGTACATTAGAGTTAAAAATCTTTCCTTTTTATTTAGACAAAAAGAGGGAAATGCTGTGAAATAATCTTTTTGTACACTGTAAAGATGTGCCGCTCAGATTGATTTAATAAAAAGCTGAATGGCCAATAGAATAGCTAGGCAGGATTTTCAGGGGATAGATGACACTGGGGAGAAGCAGGGCGGAGTCACCAGCCAGAGGCAGAGGAAGCAGGATGTACAGGAGGAGAGGTAAGAGCCACAAGCCACATAGAAGGATGTAGAAAAACAGAAATGGGTTAATTTAAGTTCTAAGAGCTAGGAACAACCCTAAGCTATAGCTGAGCTTTCATAAATAATAGTGAGTCTCTGTGTCATTTGCTGGAGAGCCAGTGGCCCGATGAAAAACTCCAAATACAAAAGTCAGTTGGGGTACTGAAGAGTTAGCTGTGTTTAAGAGAACATGCTGCTCTTAGAGAGGACCTTGGTTTGATGCTCAGCACCCATATACTGACTTTAACTCTTCTCTCACAACTGTGCTAATTCAATAGAAAGGAAATCATCCATATTGCCTCAAAAGTTAATGCCAGGCATGGTGACGTATACCTTTAATTCCAGCATTTGGGAGGCAGAAGCAGACAGATCTCTGAGTTTGAGGCCACCCTGGTCTACAGAGTGAGTTCTAGGACACCCAGGGCTACACAGAAATCCTGTCCCAAAAAATGGAAAGAAAAAAAATTACTGATTTTGCCTCCAAGCCACAGGCATGACTTTCCAAACACCTCTGGAGACTAAACAAGAATAACAAGTAAGTAACAAGCAAACAAATACACTGACATTTAAAATGGAATGAGGAATTTCCACTTGGACAATTTATTTGGGGAACCAAATTTGAATGCCTAAAGCTATTTGCTTTTCTTACTTAACTGAGAGCTCAGTCTCTTTGGCAGAGAAGGTCACCGTTTGGCACACGAACACAACAATGTTTATATGGCCAAGCAAACTCATTTTATTTTAAAATAAGGCAACTATTACAATCACTTAAAATGGTCTCCTAATAGCAGAAGGAACCTTCTAAACCACATTATAGGCTTACCACGGCGGCATACCACAGGCCTGGCAGGTTGTAAAATACAGCAAATACATGCACAAAACTAGTCTTATATTGCAATGGAAATGGGTCTAATTAAAACAAGGGTTTCGTAAGTGAATCAAATTTTAAAAATAGGGGTGTGTGGGTGCACCCACTATACACATACATACACATATACATAGTACTCTGTATTTACTTCTCATACAACTCTTAGAAACTAATAAATCACTGGCATGCATCTTGGGCGCCACGGTGCACACCTGTAAGTCTCAGTAAATCACAATGCTCTGCAAGCGGGGGCAGGCAGAGTGCTGCCAGTTCAAGGCTAGTCTGGATTATGTGGCCAAGAATGCCAATTAGGAGCAAACAACCAGGTAGAGGAAACAAGGGAAGACAGGGAAGGGTAGGGAGGAAGAGAACGGTGAGAGGTAAGTATGAAGATGCTATGCTGAAACATAGTATTAAGCGTTAACTTAAAAACTTTTAACCGTAAAAAGAAACGCATTCCCTAACATAACTGCGGTGGGTGACAAAGAGCACCCAGGAATGGGAGTAAATGAGGTGGAGGTTCTCCTTGAACCTGTGCAGAGCTCAATGAAACAATCTAGAGTGAAGAGAAACCTACTAGATTCTTCCTAAAATTTTACATCACAGGAAGATACAATGATTAGCTATAAAACAGAACAAGACAGCTGTTTCCACCTAACAGCTCAACATGTCAACAATCGGTACAAATCCCCAAAACTTTAACAACAGGAATGCAAAGAACTTCATGTCTTAAAATACTGAGCTGCAGCTAGGCCTGGTAGCACAGTCCCCACCTCTTGGGAGGGTGAGATGACCTGGACTATTAAAATCTCTCAGCTACCTTAGACAATTTAGCAAGACCCTTTATCAAAATAAAAAGGGGGGAGGGGCTGAGGATATACTTCAGAGATAGAATGCCTGACTATTATACATGAGGTCCTAGGTTTAATTCCTAGAACCACAAGAAAGAAAAAGAAGGGAAGGAGGGAATCAGTCAGTCATTTTAGGTTATTATGTGCTAGACAATATACTGATAATGAATACTGGCTCATATCTGTAATCCCAGCTAAAAGACTGAGACAGAAGGATTACTGTGAGTACAAGATCAGTCTACATAATAAATAGACCCTGTCTCAAAAGAACAAACAGAAAGAACAAATAAATTACTTTTAAAAGTTCTGAAATTTACTTTTGAAACAACTAGTTAGAAGCTTAGGTCACTCCCTTGAACGAAGAACACATATCTGTAAACTTTCACAAGCTTCCTATAGGTCAGACACTTAGGAAGCCCAGTTACCTGTGACAGCTTGAGAAAATAATCCTTGCTACTCCTCCAATCTTTTGTTTCTTTATTCACCAAAAAGTAACACATTGTTTGAGAAATTAGAAAAGGCAGGAAACTTTGAAATATAGCTGAAAGCCAAACATGCCATAATTAGGAGCTAAGAAAAGAAGAACCATCTTCAGAGACATCAGAAGAGGAAGGCTGGCTCCCACTGAACAGAAGTGCCAAGCTAAAGGTGTTAGCCAGGAGTCTGGTGGGGTCACCACCCCAGCACGCGTGTCTCCAGAGCCCACCGGCGCTCAGAGGAAGGCCAGCTGCTTACCAAGTTAAGCTCCTCATTCTGTCTTACTGCTTCAGAATATGAGTCATCAAGCTTTCTCTGCAGCTCAGTCAACAGATCTTTCAGCTGCAATGAAGTTTAAAGTTTAAGATTGATCGCCATGACGACCCATACTTGGTAGCTACCTGGAAGCTCTTCTACACAACTTAAACGGAAATAAAACACTCTGTCTCTACTTAATTTGAATTGAAAAGCACTTTAAAGAACTTCTGTCACACGTACCTCTCTGACCTCTGTCACGTAAGTTGACCGTTCAGCCTCTGCCTTCTCTAGCTCCATTTCCAAGTGCTCTCGTTCTCTTCTCAGCTGTCACACAGAGCAAGGAAGTCAATACATTCACATTTCCTTCCATGATTTTTCCCATAATGGGAGGTTAGGGTACTCAGGAATTTAAAACTATATTAACTCAAACTACTCAAGAGAATAAAAACATAATTATATCATTAGATATAAAAGTAGCCTTAAAATAGATAGTTGGGCAACCCAAAAAGATAAAAATGGGTTCACAGGTTACAAGTATAACTATCAAATAACATACATTTTCCATATCTTGGTTTTCTCTTCTTAGTCGCTCCAGCTCTTGCTCTGAGGACGTAAAGGAGGATTGCATCTGAAACATGAGACAGCGTAAGAGAGCCACTGGGGACAGAGGCACCCCACTCTCACCACAAGAGTGGATTGCACAGGCTCCCACTCTCACACAGGTGTCCATATTCTGAACTGGGACATGATATCGTCTACAAATGTTCTATCCTAGATCACAGGGTAGAAATCCTAGCTTAGAGTTTTTTTAGTTTTGCTTTTTAAATTTTTACTTATTTTATTTGGGGAAGGGGCAAATATAAGGCACTGTGCATCTGAGGTCAGAGGACAACTTGCAGGAATCAGTTCTCTCCTTCCATAGGGGTCCTGAGGATGGAAGCAGGTTGTCAGGTTTGGCAGCTGCCTTTACCTACGAACCTTTCGCCAACCCCACTTACAGGTTTCAAAATGTACCCCATACTGAACTGTTCTTAAAAATAAGAGCCTCACTCACATACAACTTCATTTCAATAATGCTCAGAACCTACCTATTTATATGATCCTGTATTAAGAGCCAGCTAGAATCACTTAATTTTGTTAACATTAATAGCTAATCGCTATATCTAATCCCCAAAGGTGTGTTTTGGTTTTTCTGTAATTCTTGAGCCTCCTGAAATTCACTCTGTAGAGCAGGCTAGTTCCAGCACAGGCTCCAAAGCTAGAGAGAACAACCTACAGCCTGCTTGCAGCTTGCACATGCAAGGTACCTCATGCATTTGTTTCTTCACTACACCCGTGAAAATAGCAGAAAAGATAAGACTACCAAGAAAAAAACAAAACACAAACAGAAGAATGACTCAGTCTTTTCTTAAATACTATATGCTATGGATAGAGCACTATTTGAAGACTAATTCTGAATCTGGGCTTCTTGACTTTGTTGTCATGTGTGGTACCATCACTTTCAAGATACTGTGCCTGCTACCCCGCCTGTTGGTCACTCCAGTGAGTGGTTTTCACACAGAAGAATCAGAATCAGCCAGGGCTGCTTCACATGATTCCCTACCCCACCATGGTGTAAGGCATAGCTGATATATCACAGATCCCAGAGGACACTAGTGGGGACCCCACTGCTCGGCACAGCTGCTCTAAGCTTGTCCTTAAATACCTGCTTAATCGTCCTCCGTGACTCGTCAGCTTTAACCTTCCATTTACTTTCTTCTTGTTCCACACTTCGCTGCAGCTTCTGTAAGATCCCTTCCTGTAGACAAAAGCAGAATTAGTCTGAAAAATTCATATTCTAATGTCAAGATAAAATCACACAGGCCAGGAGAAATACATTAACAACTTACACATAAAATCAAAATGTAATTCAAGTCATTCCCTACCGTTTCTGCGAGGACGGACTTGTACTTTTCACACTCTAGCTGCAACAGTGTGTGCATCTCATCAGCTTCTTTCAACCTGTGCTCCAAAACCTGCAGAGAAAAACAATGACAACTAGGAGGGCCACACTTCATATTAGTTTCAATATCAGAGGACATAATAATCGGGAGAAATGACTTATGATAGGATATTACATTTCAACCTTCGTAAGCAGCAATGCATGCTGATGACCTTTTGGTCACATGATGTCCATCTTGACATTTACAGCAAGGATGTACTCTTTATACAGTGGAACAACTAAGGAGACCCATCAATAAACACTACAGTGCTCATGCCACACAGTAGGCCTGCACTCTCTGTGGTCAAGGCTAAGAAGGAAGCCAGTTTCTGAGTGCGGCTGAAGTTGTCTGGGATGCTTCAGAAGCCAGTGAGACTAGCTATGTATCTCAGCTGATCTTTACTTTCAAAAATTAAACTAAAAAGAAATAACAGTAATTAAACATTTGGCTTTAAAACTGAAGGAACCACATTCTTTTCACTACCCAACTAATCTTTTCATCCTTTCACCACCCAACGTTACTGAGAACAAGGTCTGACTGTTCCACCTCACAGTCTGTTATCTCCTGAACTGACCTTGACCGTCTCTGCGTCCGACGTCCCAGCCACACTTGCCTTTGCCTTCTTTTCAAAGCCACGTAACCATTCACTGTAACTCTGCGGGGAGAAAGGTCCAGGTCATCAATTTCCAAAAAAGTCTGATTATTAAAAGAAATATTCAAGCATCTAAAAGCACCAAATCAGACCCATTATAAAAGAAAGCTACATACACTGTCATTATACATATATCAGAGGAGAATATAACTTTCACAGACTGAACATAATCCAGTTTTTAAAAATAAACATCAACAACAACAAAAAACACTAAAAGCCAAATGATGCCACATGCCTATAGCTACACAGCCTAGAAAGCACGAAGAGGAAGATACTGAGTTCAAGGCCAACCTGGGATACTTGTGAGTTTCAAGCCAACCTAGGCTATATAGGGAAACTATAACAAAGGAGAGAGGGAGGGAGGGAAAAAGGGAAGGAGAGAAAGGAAAAAAATTGAAACAGGGCCTCAATATGTTGCCTAGCTAAGCTTGAACTCACAAAGAATTCTCCTGCCTCTGCCTCCCAAGTGCTACGATTAAAGACAAATGCCACCATGGCCAGCAATAAATAAGTGAATAAATAATTTAATGTTCACTAAAAATTAAATACGCACACATTACTCTAAAATGAAATGTTTTTTATCCACACCAAGTTCTTCGCACTGAATTTTGGAAGCGACGGCAACAGACCTCAGCTCAGAACTCATGTCATGCTCTATTGTCCCGAAAAGTATGCATGAGCAAAAAGCTGCCGAGCTTAATCTCTAGAAACCTCAAAATCTAGAATGAGCAGCTTTTCAAAAACTTTTCCAGGTGAAACAATTCTTAAAACGAAGTAGAATTCAAAAATACAAAGTCTAACGAAAGGGGTTCTGTTCAGAGGATTTCAGATTCTTTGAGGGTATTCCAAAGTTCACCTTCAAATTAAAAAACAAAACATGCATTAGAAGCACATTTTAAATCATAATGGGGATGATACACATTTATTTAACACCAACAAAAAATTGGTTTCTGTTTATAGGTCAAGTAAAGAAAACAATACATTTATTATTGTTTTAGCCATTATCTGAAACTATAGAAAAAAAATATAAATTTCTGAAGCTTGTTAACAGAACTTTAAAAAGTGATAACAAGTGTCTAATATTGTAAAATCAAGTTTCTTCTTACATTTTTGGTTTAGTTTAATTGATAAAGGAAACAGATAGAATGTTTATTAACTCTGTAATATGAAGCTTTCATTTCTGTAGCTGAAAAGGGGCATTCTAGAAGAACTACATAAGAAAAGTGAGTGGTGCTGACGTTACCCTACGCTGCAATGCTTTCATGGTCTGTCAATGTCAAAAGCCACTATCCATTTAAAAGAATGGCATTCTCACAATACAAGCTCAAACCACAATAGTGTACAGTAGCAAACTGGAATCCAACATCAATTAAGCAAAATGAAACAGTTCCCTATCTGGATCTATTTTATACAGTGGCAATAGCAAGCAATAAAAAAAAAAAACAAAACTCTAGTTATGCTAATTTATCCTAATAATAATGAGGTTTATGGTAATTCTGTTTTTGTTTTCTTGTGTATCCAGTCCTGGCTAGTCTGTCATATAGACCAGGATGGCCTACCTCTCCTTCCTGAAATTAGACGTGTGAGCCACCATGTCTGGCTAAATTAAGTAGTTCTTTTAAAAACCTAGAATACAAAATTCTTTTAACTAGCACATGGAAAGTTTAATATATATTTTAAAATACAGACAACATGAAGCAAGTTTCATCTTTTAACAAGAATGTGAACAAAACACAAAGAATATCGTAATGTCTGATGGTGATTTAGATTTACTTATTGAATGTCAATAAATAATGTCATTAAGATGAATTTAACCAGGCACGATGGCACATACTTATAATCCCAGGTCAGGATTTGGAGACAGAAGGATCAGGAATCAAGGCCAGCCTGAGCTGCATGTGTGGCAAGACCATAGCCCCAAACCTGCGAGCAAGTAGTAGCATAACAAACAATAAGTCTATTAATATTAAAAGAAAAACTCTGGGGGCTGGAGAGACAGCTCAGTGGCTAAGAACTGGTAGTTCTACCAGAAGACCTGGCTGTGTTCAATTCCCAGGACCCACGTGGCAGCTCACAGCAGTCAGTAACTCCAGTTCCAAGGTGCGCAGCACCTTCATACAGATACACATGCAGGCAAAACACCAATATACATAAATATCTTTTTAATTAGAAAAAAAAGTGATGTCTACAATCTTTGAAGAATAGAAATTGCAGGTCTTCAGCATTCTTGGCTGATGAGATATTGTCAAATAAGTAAATCCACCAATAAAACATAAAGTAGAAACAAAAACAGATTATGGCCACAGAAGAAAAGGCTATGGAATGTATAAGTAGCCCCTTCCTCTAGGTGATCTGTCTAATAAAAGACCTTTCTTCAGTTCTGTGCACCCTCCCCACAGCTACAGAGGAAACAGAAATCTTCCCTCCTTGCGTGAATTAACAGTAGGATGCATGTACATAGACCCTAAAGAGAGAAAGCAGCTAACGTTCTACTACTCATACAGCGCACCCCTGCACCCACCTAGAGGAAGGGGCCATTCCACTCTTGAAGCTCTAACTGTATGCAATAAATGAGGACCATCTTGCTACAGCCCAAGGCACAGCAGCTACCAAAGGCCATCACAGACAGCCTGAGGAAGCTCCATTAAACCAGGCAAGCAGATGTTACAGACCTCAGTTCCCACTACCCACTTTGAAATACTGACCCTGAATCAGATAAGCCTCTAATGGGTGCCAATTTATGAGTTATACAAAGGACAGAGGACACACTAGCACTGGACATTCAGTCAGCTAAATCCAAACTACCAGAAACTACCTGTTACTACTGTAATAGGACACTTCTAAGCTAAAAATGAAAAAGGTGAAAAGCAGTACAATTGCAGGGAATCAGCCAGCTGAAAACACCAATCACATGTTAATCTTATTTGAGTTCTATATTTTATATCTTATTATTCGATAAGCATGAGCAATGTATATGAAAATTAGGGAAATGACTAAATATGTAAAATTAATATTTATTTTTTTAAATAAAATAATTCTCATCTCTTAGGACTATGTGTTAAAATATTTGCTGATAAAATGCTCTGATGCTTGAGCTCCTTCTGAGTGATCTAACACAGAGGCTCTCTGCTGTGGAATAATGCTCTTGTACACTGTAAAGATTTGTCTCTCATATTGGTTTAATAAAACTCTGATTGGCTAGAAGCCAGACAGGAACTATAGGTAGGACAAACAGACCATAAGAATTGTGGAAAGAGGAAAGGCAGACACTGAGGAAGCAAGATGAGAATGCCTTACTGAGAAAAGGTACCAAACCACATGCTAAACATAGCCAAGAATTATGAGTTAATTTAAGTTGTAAGAGCTAGTTAATAATAAGCCTGAGCTAACAGGTCAAACAGTTTATAGTTAATATAAGCCTTTGTTTGTTTGTTTCTTTGGGACCGGATGGCTATGGGACCAGGAGGGACATAAACTTTATGCTACAAAAGGCACCCAAACATTTAGCAAGAATTTCCACATAAAGCCGGAGAAAGCTTAAAAAAGGATTCTAGACAAACAAGAACAGAATCAAGCACAGTTTCTTCGTATTTTTACTCCAATAGCCTCTGTTTACTAGCAGCAAGCAGAGGCATGGCTCCTTAAAGCCTTCCTGACTCAGCATTAGCAAAAATCACATGGCAGATCTTCTAAGAGGCCCTACCACCACTCTTAAATGGTGTTATAAACCATATGAAGCAGCAAGCTTCTTGGTGATGGCATGGAACTAGAAACTCTACAGAGTTGTGGCAATAAATGTGGCTCCTACCAGAACCTCCACCATGAAGCTAGACTCTCAAAAAGGTAAGGAGTGGGGTGAATCTAGCCACCAAAGAGGCAGCTTTAATCCTAACCTATTGCTTAGCAGATTAAAGATTCACGTGGTCAGAAAAAGATAGAAATATGCAGTAAAGATAGATTCAGATGAAAAATACCTCAACAGTTTACAATGTTTAAAAATATTTGTAGGTTTGGGAGAGAAAAGAAAGGACAGAGAAGGTATTCTAAAAAGAAATAAAGTAGTTGGGTGTGGTGACACATGGCTTTAATTACAGTACTTGGGAGGCAGAAGCAGGCAGGTCTCTGTGAGTTCAAGTTATGGTGGCACACACCTATAATCCCAACACTTGGGAGGCAAAGGTAGACAGATCTCTGTGAGTCCGAAGCCAGCCTGGTCTACAGCATGAATTCCTGGACAGCCAAAGATACACGGAGAAACCCTGTCTCAAAAAACCAAAAAATAAAAAATAAAAATAAAAGAAATGGAGTAAAAAGAAAAAGCCATGTAAAGATGGAAAATACATTGAGAATTGGGACACTGTATGTTATGATATTGTTTTTGAATTGTTTGACTGCTGAGGAAGGAGCAACAGCTGCTAAAAGACATGATTATAAATGCTGCTGGATTAATACAACCTATATATTTTGAAAATACTTTGACTTCAAAATTTAAGTCAAAAGATATGTTACTTTGGAGAAGAGGTTTTGCTTTTGTTTCCACAGGAAATGGGAGGTTGTGGATTCATTTCGGGTTAAGAAAAATCAGGTTTGATCAAGGAAGATGCCCTGAGAAATCTGATAGAGCAGATGACCCAGGTGATCCAACGTTTCAGAGCACCTCTGCTGCAGTTTCCTGTGAGGTCTACACTCAGAACAGCCTCGAGACTGCTGACTGAGATGATCCAGCCTCACAGAAGACTTCAGTCAGGACTTGATCATAAATCCTAAACTTCCTTTGGGTCCCCATAAGACTATCAGTGCCCCCAATCAGCAGGAAGTAGTCTAGAAAACTACACGCACATTCTCAAAAAAATGGATTATGGATGTTTGTTTCAAGTATTGGTTATAAGTTGTTATGGATAATGGTCAGGAAAACAAAGCTAAACAAAGGAGATTAAATTCAGAGTTCTTGTTTTGAACAGAAAAAATGGGGAAATGATGTGGGATAATGCTCTTGTACACTGTGTCATGAATATTGGCCAATAGTCAGACAGAAAATATAGGTAGGGTAAGCAGACTAAGAGAATTCCGTAAAGAAGAAAGGTGTAGAGTCAGTCACCTGCCAGACACAGAGGAAACAAGATGAGAATGTCTTACTAAGAAAATGTACTAAGCCATGTGTTCTCAACATTAAGTAACAAGCCCTCAGCCAAATCTTTATCTCAAAAAAATATTTACATTACAATACATAGCAGTAGCAAAATTATAGTTATGAAGTAACAAGGAAATAATTTTATGGCTGGGACACCACAGCACGAGGAACTGTATTTACTGAAGGGTGACACAGCAACGGGAAGGCTGAGAACTCTGATAATGGGAAGTCTAAAGTCACTCATGTATTAAAACGAGTGTGCACAGTGACTCCCAAAGTGAGTCGGTCCTGGGACTGTTATCCCATTGCCTACACTTTTTTATTAAAAATTTAAGAAGGCCTATCTCACTATTTTAGCAACTTCAGGGACATTCCCTGATCGTCTCTGCCCTCAAATACTTGCTGCTGTCTGAGCAAGCTACTTTCCTATCCTACTGGAACCATGTTACCCTCATACCTGGAGTGAAGAATAGATGAAGATCATGGTGGTAGGGGAATACATTAAAGGACAGCTGTTAAAACTAAGAAGTCGTCACTTCATTGTTGGTTTTGTTTTCCATTCAGAAAAAAACTCTTTTCCAAACACATCTAAAGCCATTCAATTTGATAAAATACAACAAAAGTTTCAGGCACAGACAGATGAGCTTTGAGCCAAGTTACTTGGAAGCGCACCTGTCTGGTAAGTCACAGGGACACTGAGCGGTTCAGCACACTAACAAATCAAACTCAGAAATGAAATGCTGCTACAGACAACTTCCTACATAATTAACGTTAAATGTTAAAAAGCAGGATTCATCTTACCAAATTAGAAGGGACAGACACCATTGGAAATAATCTTTGGAGAAGTTCTTTGGCCTCTAACTCAACAGCTTCCACATGTTGTTGTCTTTCCTAAAGAGAAGACATACCGGGTCAAACTTACATGGTTATACAATTTTTCAAGGGGGTGGGAGGAGCTAAGACCTTTGAAACTCTAATGAAGAAAAAAGTCAATTTTTAAAACTTACTTTAATATTAAAAAATATAATTTTGTCACTTTAAGGAAGTAAGTAAAACATACTTCCTTAGAGACAAAATCTGCAGAATCTCTAAAACATCCTAAATATTAAATAATACCTTGAGTTCATCAAGCCAAAGCAGTAACTGACAATATGGATTGTCTTTGGTATTAGAAATAAAGTGCTTTGCCCCTCCAGGAACACTTCACACACATCCCTTCCTATCAACTAAACCTCACAGATGACTTTTCCAAGACAAATGTACTTGGGAGAAATAAATGAGGCTTAGCGACTAGTAAAGGTTACCGAAAAGAGCAGTGACACTATCCTGTCCTGTTAAACAAAAGGGAAAAATAAATTGTGATGGGAAGTAAGAATGGGGGAGGGGAGGGGCTAATTAGAAACATTAATAAGAATACTTTTGATACACAGTGGGCAGTAAATTTCAACTATTACTAATGTTTAATCTAAATTTCTTGAATTCTTACTCTTACTCCAATTATAAACTCAGAATCATGGTTTGTCAAAATTAGGGAAACAATCTGATCACACACACACACACACACACACACACATCTCTTCAAATCTAATGTTCAAACTATTTCTGTAAGATTCAAAAGCAAACAAAGAGAAAGACACTATAAACCTATAAAAATGTACACCAAAGCCAACAAAATCATTCCACACACTACTGGAGTCCAGGAAATGACAAGAGGGGAGCAAGCAGCACCTCAACCATCTCTCAGCTCTTTGAAATCTGTCCCTGACTTAAGACAATTTAAGAAAATGTTAACCTAAATTATTACAACAGAAACTAGAAATTTCATATTCTATGCACACTAAAAGGTGCTGTACTATTGAAGATTAGTAGTAATGTTCTAGAATAGCTGTTTTACCAAGTATTTTCAATAATTTAGAAAAGTCCAAAAACTTGTACGTATATACCTAACTGCACAAAGTAAGGTATATGAAATAGCAATTAAAGAAAACAATTGCTATTTCAGAGATAATTAAGGTGACTGATCTCATCTGACTACAGGTAACATGAAATAGAAGCATCTTGAACCGCAGAGGGAGAAAGATTAGCTTGTAATCAACAGCCACCACACAAACTATTCTACAGAGAATGTTTTAGTTACAAAGTTTTCATTTGACATAAATATGGTTGTAAATAGCAATTTCCATTCAATGCTTGAAAAGGATCTAATTTTAGAAACTGAATTATTTCTTTAGAACCTCCATTGATCAGAATATACAAAGTATCTTTTATGTAAGTCTGTCATTTACAGTTTCTAACAAGTATTTATTACTATAAACGTAACTCTAGGCTAGGTATGGTAGCTCAATAACAATAAAACCACAAGCTGGTATGATAGAGTTTGCCTGCAATCTCCAAACCTGGGAAACTGAAGCAGAAGGATCTCAAGTGTCAGGCCAGCATGGACTTCATACTGAGACCCAATCAAAACAACAAAAAAGAAAAAAGAAAGAAAGAAAACTAAACATCTACAGCCACAGCTATACAAAGAAAGCCTGCTTCAAAATAAATAAATAAATAAACATCTAAGAACAGTGAGCTATCCTTCATTTTGATTTTATTTCTAGCACCTAAAAACACTAAAGGTGCTCTTTCGGCCATCTTGGCGCCTATGGAGGCCTGCTGGGAACCGGACTTCTAAAGGACAGTATGTCTGGAAGGCTGTGGTGCAAAACCACTTTTGCTGGCTATAAGCGAGGTCTCCGGAACCAGAGAGAGCACACGGCTCTCCTTAAAATTGAAGGTGTTTATGCCCGAGATGAAACTGAATTCTACTTGGGCAAGAGATGCGCTTATGTGTATAAAGCAAAGAACAAAACAGTGACACCTGGAGGCAAACCAAACAAAACCAGAGTGATCTGGGGGAAAGTAACTCGGGCCCATGGAAACAGTGGCATGGTCCGTGCCAAATTCCAAAGCAACCTTCCTGCAAAAGCCATTGGACACAGAATCCGTGTGATGCTGTACCCATCCCGGATTTAAACCAATGAAAAGTAAATAAATAAAAGTGGGAAGAAAAAAAAAAAAACCACTAGAGGTGCTTTATGTAGTCACATCATAATGTGTGGCACTTAGTAAATCACGCATCACTTTACATCCATGCTGTGAACGGACTCAATTCTGTTAAGGAAAGACTGGAGTCTATTCCCCATAAATCATTAGCATCAAGCCAGCATGCACATACTGGAGTTCCCTCTGTGCATTAGAAGATGCAGCAATGCCTTGTGCAGGAAATGCATGAAGAACACATTAGCTCTAAATAGTGAAAAACCCATACTAGAAAGTCCCCTTTGTGACAGGTGACTGAACAACAGGAACCCTTCACAATTAAACTGCATCTGTGTGGCTAGAGCCTCAGTCTCTGGCCTAAATCCCTCTGGCAGTAATAGCTGCAAACTCTCTCAACCTAAAACTGAATGAAAATTTTCACCAGGTTAAGTACCACAGTAAGCATAAATCTGCTGCACTAAAAAACATAAATACATATAAAATTAGCAAATCATAAAATTGTGCTGCTACTAAGAAATTGTTTCAAATATCAAAAGACTTTGTAATTAAAACACAATAGAATACCTTGGCACACAACACTTTCAGAATGTGGACAAATCTGCGATCATATAGGGGCATTAATTAACCTGGCTTCAAAATTCAGTGTTCATGTTGCACTCATTCTCGGTTGTCTCACTGTCTATTACTCCACTATTAGGACGCTTCTCCCTAGTGGACAAACAAGGCTCAAGAAGAATGTCCTTTGTTGTTTTGGAAATGAAGGGAACATTTTTGTAGGAAGTATTTTATATACTCATCAAGAGAATTCTCCATTCATACTAATATTCCATACTTCACAGGACATGTGGGCCACAACTGGCCAGCCACTTCAAAATACAGAGTTTTAAGTCCCTCTCTTCTGAGGAATCATCCCCAGTAAAATACTTGGAATTGGAACTTTTTCTGTACTATTTAAGATTTTGCTGTTTCCTACCTTGCCTGAATCCTCCTGGTATGCCCAGACACCCCACTTTACTATGCACCACAGACACATGGTAGGTTTCTAAGTCTGTTCCATTCATTCACATCAACTTCTCTGATTGAGGGACTTTATCAAAGTTCTCTCAACTACACCAGTGGCACACAGCATCTGACAAGGAAGGAGGAAGGTCTGCACACACAGCAGGAGTCTGGACTCTACCACTTACAGCTGTGCTCACCAAAATACCAACAAGGTTGCCCAACAGACCAGACTGGCAGAAGTAAGGTCTCAAGGAGCAGACAGATGAAAGCAGAGATGGTGACGATGACAAATGTGGACAAGGAGAGACTGTGTTTAAAGTGCAGTGAAAGGAAAGTTCTGCCCTGATCTAGACAGGCTGCAGACCTCTCTGTGCACGGGCGTGTCTGGGAGTTAATTACAACCTTGGAAGTCTTGTTCACTTTGTCCTGCAGCATTTTTTCAGTTGATGCCAATGCTTCCATTGCTTCCCAGTTTTTCTCCCGAAGCTCCTAATCATTTTTAGAAAGAATGATTTCAGTTTATCCATTATTGAAAGATTTCTCCTTTAACTTCATCAATATTTTGCACTGCATTTAAATGCTTGTTACTGCAAAATTATTTCAATGGAAAAATGTGTATATTAGCTAAAACAAAAGTAATGTTTAGAAGTTTGAATGAGAAAATAAAGATGCCCATTTCTCATGTTTTAGTATGCAACACCAAATATGCCAGTTTTTAAGAACAATTAACTGTACAAATGTGAAAAAGAAGAAAGCATTTGAAGGTAAACAAACCAACCACAATTGTAGGCATTAGAGCTAAGGACAGACCAAATACACAGTACTGGAAAATACTTCTGTAATTTCTGTGAAGTCCAACCTCACCCGCAGGACTGTAAACTGCCGCATAACACTTTTTTCCTCTAACTCTATTTTAAACAAAACTGGTACATTTCCAGTCTTCCTAGGAATAGCAAAGTAACCCTCTGTGTTCTATATCTTGGCAAGGTCAAACATGGACCCCACATGCAATCAGACACAACTGTACTAGCCAGATGACTGAAGTAAATGAGGCAGAGAAACAATAAAACACATTCCGTTAAGGAGAAACAGAGGCCATTTAAACACAAGCTCTGAAAGAAAGCATTTCCTTAGCAAACACAAATAAAAATGATATGCTATAATTCATCTTCAGAATTAGAAATAAACAAAAGTTAAAAGCCAACAATTATCATTTATTGCAAGTTTAGATGCCAAATACTGCATATTTAGCAGGCAACAAATTCTCATTAATCCTTATAATAATTTATGAGATTTTTATTCCCATTTTTTAGATGGGAAACTACAGCTCAAAGTTAAGAAATCTGGCCAATGTGTGGAACAAATGAGCGGCAGAACTGGAGCGGGCTGATGCTGCACCCTGCTGGCCTTCACTGCCCTAGAAAGTCCACAGGTTTGAAATCCAGACCTGCAGAGCTGCTGTTGCGATGGTAAATAAACTAAACTCCATTATTGTGTCCTCCTTATTTCAGAATCCCGGCAATAAAGCAGTTACAATGTTAGAAATATAGTGTACCATCCATGCCAAATTTTGTGGCTAGGTTAATGACTAACGTTACATAACACACAAAGAGCAGTCACATACCTAATTTTGACAAACTCGGGGTACAAGAAAATGCCAACTTGTTAGCAATTCAACACAAACTTTGAAAGATTTAACTTACATTAAAAATACATTTATTATTGATATTCTCCTATCATCTAAGAACCCTGCTTACAATCAGCAAGCATATTCTCATGTGGAACACTTCTCCAGCAGGAATACTCACAGCTACAAGTTACTGCCTTTGGGAAGAGGGGACCTGTCTGCTCAGTAAAGGACCAGGACTTATGATCGGAAAAAACTACTTATTCCCATTTTGTTGTTGCTTTGTTGTTGGGTTTTCAAAACACGGTTTCTCTGTTGCTTTGGAGCCTGTCCTGGAACTAGCTCTTGCAGACCAGGCTGGCCTGGAACTCACAGCACTTTTTTTTTTTTTTTGGTAATCATTCCCATTTTAGTAGACATACATTCAGTTCTAAGACCACTAGCAAACTTAATTACCAATATTTTCACTGCCTCTCACTCGAAATAAAAAGAGCAGTCAAAGTAGGCTTTGCAAGCTGAATTACAAAGACTGAACTAATAATTCTTTTAGTCTATCAGAAAAAAAAACTCAAAAATAACAACAAAAGTTTAACCTTGTTTAAGTAAAAGAAAATACCTTTGTTTTTAAAATAACAAGTTTGAAAGATTTATTTTTCTAAGCAAAGATTTTAATACAAAAATCAACCAATTTGGGTTTTTTTTTTTTTTAAAAAAAGCTCCATACTGGTATTTTTTGGTATGAAAATTCATCGTTTTACTACTAAAATTGTTTTCCAATAAAATGATTGCTCTAGTAACATCTCCAAAGACAGGAAGAAATCAAAAGGGCTTTCACACAAAGATCAAGACATCTAAAAAGGAAAAAAAAATTGACACACACAAAAAAAAAACCTCTGCCGTTTCAACACTAACGCTCTACAATGGAAAAGTCTGTTGTTCATGAATAGTAGCTTACATTGTTTTTCTTTCTCTGATGTTCAACAGCATTCTTCAAAGAATCTAACTCATTGCGAAGATCAGTTAATTCTTTTTCCTTTTCTGAAATTCTAAATCAGAATGTGAATATATTTTAGATAAACAACATCTAAAATAAACAATAACACAACTTACATATTAAACAATAAAACCATTCAGATACCTACGTTTCAATATTTTTAATACAAAAGAAAAACAGGTAATACTGTGAAAATGTGATTTTAGATCAGTTACTGATCTAAGTAAAGTAAAGTAAAGAACCAATCCTATGAATTCTTAATTTCAAAACTGATTTTTGGAGCTAGAGATGTAGCTCCCCAAGAGCAAAGGGCTTGCACCAAGCACGCATAAGGCCCTGAGTTCAATCCCACATATGACCCACATGTGTGACTGTGCAGCACCTGCAATACCAGCAATTGGGTAGCAGAGCCAGGAAGACCGGAAGCTCAAGGTTACCCGCACTGAACTGCACCCATCTGAGCTGTAGAAATGTCTTAATGGGGGCTGGGGGTGAGTTTGAGACAAAGGAGTCTTTAAAAGCATTTTACTTTAAGCGATGAAATCAGTTATGACTAATTAGCTCATTAAACCAACAACATTATATTAAAGTAACCCGGTATCTACTGCTATTTTTACCCAATCTTAGGATTCATGGTTTTGATTTTGCTTGTTGTTCTCCTGGTCCTGCCTTAGTTATTTATTTCCCAGAAATGCAGAAACAAAGACAAAATTTCAGAATTTACTTGTGTTATACTGCAGCAGAATATCTAATTACAAACAACTTTCTTTT
The DNA here is from genome assembly GCF_000317375.1 of Microtus ochrogaster. Taxonomy (NCBI): domain Eukaryota; kingdom Metazoa; phylum Chordata; class Mammalia; order Rodentia; family Cricetidae; genus Microtus; species Microtus ochrogaster. Next base: position 972,411 of record NW_004949203.1, read on the forward strand.
TTTTTTTTTTTTTTTTTGAGACAGGGTTTCTCTGTGGCTTTGGAGCCTGTCCTGGAACTAGCTCTGTAGACCAGGCTGGTCTCGAACTCACAGAGATCCGCCTGCCTCTGCCTCCCGAGTGCTGGGATTAAAGGCGTGTGCCACCACCGCCCGGCTACAAACAACTTTCTGACGACTAAAGTGTTGACCAACAACCAACTTGGTCCTGGAGCTTAAAAGCTGTTTGTTATACTTTGGACATGAAGTTACTTCCTCAAAAAGACTCATGTGATGAGAGTTTGGCCCCACATGGTGGTGCTATTTTGAAAGGGTCTGTTAGACCCATATGGGAAAAGATTATCACTAGCAGTGGCCACTGAAAAGTTTACCTTGTTCCCAGTCCAGATCCTCTGAGATGGGGTTCTTAACATCCTCTTCTCCCATTATAGCCCAGCATCAGTAGAGCTAAGGATGATGGACTATCCAGTATCTTGGTCGCAGTAACAAGTCTTACTAATAAAGTAATACTATTGGTTTTGGTTTAGGGGTGGGGTTTTTTGGGAGGGAAAGGGAGGAAGAGCTAAGACAAAATCTAACTATGTTGCCAAGGTCGGTCCAACACTCACTGCTCAAGTAATCCACCTGCCTCATCATGCCAATAGCTGGGATTACAGTGTGCACCACTGTCAGTAATTAAAATAGGGGCTAGAGTGATAGATAGGTCAGTGGTTAAGAGCACTTGCTGCTCTTGCTGAGGACACAGCTTCAGTTCCCAGCACCCACATCAGGCCACTCACAATCACTCTAAGGTTTCAGGGAATCCAACATCCTCTTCTGACCTCCATGAAACACAGACAGACAAGCAGCCAAACACACATACATATAAACAAGAATAAACCCATGTGTACACAAAACAGAGTAACAGCATGAAACTGGACTTGCTATGGTTCCTGAAGCCCAAAATACTATCAGCTCATTAGAGAAAATGTCTGCAGTTGAACTCAAAGCTCAGTTAAACAACTAACAACTAGCCTACTAAATGGGCAACTTTGCAAAAAAGTCAAGATGGGAAAACATTTAGACTATTATCATTTATTGATATACTTAAAATGGTTCATATTTAGCATTTTCAAGCAAACTGTAAGCAGAAATGACTTTCAATTATTAGCCTCTTAGATAAATCAAAGAGCAATAAGAGTGTTCCAGTATTTTAAAATTTTAAAAACAACAAACAAATAAACAAGCCTCTTTCAAAGAGAACTGCAACCACTCCAACAACTCTGAGCTTCATAAAAACCCAAAGTCTGCACCATGGGTCCAGAGTGGGCCAAGGAAGAGCAGGCAGAAGAGCTAAGGGCTGTGTTGACCTGAGGAAATCCTGCGGAGTGCAGCTCCGCCCCATCTTAGTTCTCTGAATGTCTACAGAGGACAAGAGTAAGAAAGCAAGCACAAACACCTCCCTCCACAAAACTGGAAGGGAGACATACCTCAAAAGGCGCTTTAGATAGAAAGGCATAACTGCCCACAAGCCAGAAGTCCAGAGCATTTAGACAATCATGAAATTACATTAAATTCCTTGTCTAAAGGTAATTCAACATTGTATAACACACCAAACTTTGAATAAATGCATTACTTACACGGTTTGTAATTCTTCCTGAGAGGGAAAAGATGCCTATTAAAAGAATTAAATATTAGTTCAAAATAAAGCTATTAAAAGAATTAAATATTAGTTCAAAATAAAGCTTTCTAGAACATAACAAAATTAAATATTCTATTATGCCAGCATCCCAATCAAGAGGTTTTAATAAAAGCATATGCAAACTTATAAGGTGTACTGAGTGATAAGTTTCATTATCATTCCATAAAGGGTTTACTTTGTATAGCACCAAGGTACTTTTCATATTGGCTCCTAAAACTAAATAAAATCAACAGCAAAAATTTAAAAAGCTGATTTTTCTCACATCCAGTAAAAAAGTGACTTTATATAACATGCGAAGGAAACACAGTATGCTGACTAGTCTTCTCAAACTCCGCCCAGTTTGTCAACGGGGACTCGGACTGTCTCTGATCTACCCATGCATGTTCAGAGAACAATGGGTGGCACACATGAGGAAGGGCTTAGGACTTTCTCAGTGGTGGTGCACGTGCCTGGCTGGCATGCACAAGACCCCTAGGTTCAACCTCCAAAATGTTGGGAAAAAAAAAGGTGCATATCATGTATATCTTCTTAAAATACCTTATGTTTATTCTTAACAAACAGTATTATATATTAAAGAGCATATTAATGCTAGCCCATTACTTATAACATCTATCTTATATATCTATCAGTTTCTTTCCAATTATTGATGTTTTGTTTAAGGAGAAAAGATAGACGTGCACTTAGATTTCAACACACCTGGGCCTAGACATTAGCTGACTTCCTAAGAAAAGCATCTGTAAGACTGGAGCATATGCAGGCACATTAGCATGTGTGTATATAACAAGAGTTGGAACACTGATCAGAGCATACACATGAGTATAATAAAGCTGGAACACTGACCAGAGTACACATGCACACGTGTGTATATTATAATGGAACTGGAACACTCATCAATGCATACACATACATACATGTTTATATAAGAGCTGTGACATTAATTAGTACACACATGTGTGTGTATATATACATACATAAAGATATAAATATAATAGAGCTGGCCAGGGCACATACATACGTATTATTTTATATGTGTGTGTGTATGTATATATATATATATATATGCGTGTATATATATACACACATATATATTAGAGCTATAACTGGTCAGGGCACACACATACATGTTTATAATAGCTGTAATTGGTCAGGGTACACACATATGTGTATATTATAGTAGAGCTGTAACACTGATTAGAACACACATACATACATATATATGTATATAACAGTTGGACCACTGATCAAAGCATATATGCACACATATATATTATAATAGAGTTAAAACAATGATCACACATGCACATACACATATACAGCAGAGCTAGAACACTAATCAGAGCACACACGCACATATGTATATAATAGAGCTGGAACACTGATCAGAGCATACACACATATAATTGAGCTGGAATACTGACCAGAGCATACATATACATGTGTACATTATTATGGAGTTGGAACACTGATCAGAGCACACAAGTACACACATGAATATAATAGAACTTGAACACTGATCAGAACACACACGCACACATATGTATATAATAGAGCTAGAACACTATACAAAGCACACTCCCACACGCGTGCACATACAGTAGACTTGGATCAGAGAACACATGTGTATGTATATAATCAAGCTGGAACACTGATAGTAACATTACTTTTACTCTCCATGAACATGTAAAAACAAGAGTAACTGGAAACAGCTACCATATAGGAAAAGGTGAGACTTGGAATAATCCCTACCTGTTGGTGGTTCTGTTGAGTAAGCTGTTCAACTTGGGATTTAAATAATTTATTTTCATCTTGTACTTCCTATAAACAAAAATTAAACATGAATACCTAAACAGAGATTTTTATTTTTCTATAAGGTTTTAAAATGTCATTCAGTCTAGGAAAATGCCAAAACAGTAACAATTTAAAAAAGATGGAAAAGTCCAAATTAAAAAGCACTACTAGCCAGGCAGTGGTAGCGCACTCCTTTAATCCCAGCACTCGGGCAGCAGAGGCAGGAGGATCTCTGTGAGTTTGAGGCCAGCCTGGTTTACAAGAGCTAGTTCCAGGACAGCTAGGGCTGTTAAACAGAGAAACCCTGTCTCGAAAAACCAAAAAAGCACCACTAAATTAAAATACAGTAACTTTATTTAGTTCTAGTCTTGGAAGGGGTATGTTTCAGTAGAATAAACTGACCCAACACCTTTAAAACTCTAGTATAGGGTGGCATGCATCTGCCAGGGCAAGGTTCTCAAGCACCACACTGCAGCATCGTTGCAGGCTCTTCTGTCATCTAGTAATATAAACAGACTCCAGACAGGGGCAGCGACAACCTGAGATGCCTGCTGCTACTGTTATAAAATCCCGTGTGGAGCACTGCAGTTAGCTTCCCTTCCTAAGGTTAGAACGCTATTCTCATCACTCAGTGTGGTAAACTACATGAACTAAAATTCTACTTATTAAAAGGAAACACAAAAGTGTTCAAAATCACAAAATGAGAGTGCTTTCTTCCTGTGACTTAAAACAGGAACTGCTTATATTTCAATGTATAAACACTCTCAATTTTAGAAGAGAGGACGGGAGTCAAAGATAGTCAAACCTCACAGAATAACAAAACATTCGTTTTCAATTTTTAATATTATATAAAAAGATCTTAAAGTTAGGTTCTTTTTTTAAGTCATCCCAGAAGAACAATTGTGGAACAAAATTAAAAGATCAATTAATATACACATGACTTAAACATACTAAGAAATCTCAACTTCTCTCAATCTAAAGTCATTTAAAATGATCCTTCTTTTTAGGTATGACATCATGTCTACACCTTTTGCCAACGCTGGACATGAAGGGGAAACAGTCCTGTTGGCAAGAGTGTAGCTTTAAGTAAGAACACATTCAAGGAGCATTTCAGCGTGGCCTAACAAAACTGAACATACTTAGTGAGAGAGGGCTTGTGACAGAAAAAACGGCTCCACCTAGAGCACAAACATGGACCAGGCTGCTCCAAGGTACTGCAAGCTGCTACAGACTCACTGCCCCTTCAGGCTAATGTCCGTGGCTACTTTGAGTAGTAAGTACATAGAAAGTGCAAACTGAGTTTCTCTTTAAACTACTAATTGCTCTGAAAACAAAGTAAACTTGTTTAAATCATTAACACAGAATGTTACTTCTAGGAAAGTATAAGACAAATAGTATTCAAAATATGTTTGCAACAATAGCTAATGAAGTCTACTTGTAACTAGAGAACAACCCTAAATACCCAGGTATCTTCATCAGCTGTGATTGCTTATACAGTACATAATGAACAAACTCACTACAGGTAAAGGGCAGCTGGGCAAGCTGACTCACATGCCTTTAATTCCAATACTCCTGCTCAGAGGCAAGAGGAGGACCACAAGTTAGAGGCTAGCCAGGGTTACATAGCATGTTCAAGGCCAGGCTGAGACACTGTCTCAAAAAAAACTTTAAAAATCAAAAAATTGTGATGTAGGTAAGTATAGATGGAGCATTTGTCTTGCATGTACAAGGCCTTAGATTCCCTGGATTTGGTCAATATGAAACAAAACAAACTGTTAAAAAAAAATCAAGAAAGGCATTTCTATGAAAAGTCTTAACACTAGAACTTAAACTGAGCACTTTCTCAAAAGACAGAACCAGCCCACAACCTGAACAATCAAAGAACTCATCTACTAATTAATTTTAAGTACTCACACTTACCTGTAACAGCTTTGATTTGTTGGAAAGATCACTCTCTGTATCTTTTAATATAGCTTCTATTCTCTTAATTTCATTTTCCTTTTCTTTCAACCTAGAATTTTTATAAGGACCTTATTTAGTACTGTACAAAGAAAAACCAGACTATGCTATCGTCCCTGAGAAAAAGACAGCACAATCAATGTCTACCAGCCATTTCTCTATTCTATCTACTTAGGATTTGTTTTAAAAGACAGTACTTCCAAGAGCTTTATATTTCCTTGTCCAAAACAATCTAAAACAACATGCTTTATTCTAATACTTAAGTAAATATGGCATTGCACAAGAGAAAAAACTAAAATGCTAAATACATAACAGCATTTCAGCTACTTACTATAAAAAAATGTCTTAGCCACAATTCATTAACCCTAGAAGTTAGAAAACAATCCTTGTACTAAAGATATATACATACTGTTTAATTTGATACTTCTACTTCTTTCAACTTTGTAGTTTATTTCTAAAGACAGAGTGAAGGGTAGGTAGGTATACAGACACCACGGCACACACCAAAAGCCAGGAAATAACTGACAGGAAGTCAATTCTCTCCCACCGGGTGTGGGGCACGGTGCCCTGGGTGACTATGTACCATAGTAACAAGAAGTCAGTTTCTCTCTCAATCAGAGTTTTAGCCTTGGGAGCAAGCACCTTTACCCAGTGAGCCTTCCCTCACATACGTAAGGCTTCAATTTAGCCCAAGCCAATTCCAACTGCCCTTTCCATTCTAAACAACAGAGCTCTCTCAACACCTAACACCACTAAAGGATGTGTCTACTTTCTCAGGGCTAGAATCTATCTTTATCCTTTTCAGTATCCTCGGTGTCTAAAGACATATGTCTTTAGACTCATCAAGTACTTTTTTTTTTTTTTTT
>NW_004949203.1:980135-1015976 GCF_000317375.1 Microtus ochrogaster
GGAGAAGGTGATCTTATAGAGGAAGGCAGTCCATGCACGCCAGGTCTCAAGGGAGATACTGGCTGGAGAGTGAATGGGGAGGGGAAGAAGGCAGGGATGAAAAGGTTAACAAGAGGGATCCTTGAAGGAGAGGAAAACTTGCCCTGCGTGACACAGTGATGATGCATTGTTCTTAAACTTTTGCTGAGAGCTAATGGAAAACACAGTGTTCCGCTGCTAACAACCATAGCTTTTTGTTCAGCGGAGGTAAGGGGTATACTGCATCGATGTTGACATGTTAGTAACAGGAGGAAACGGGAGTGGTAATATGGAAACTAGACTTCTCAATCTTTTCTGGAGATCTAAAAGGGCTTCTCCCCAAATAAAGTCTATTATTTACCAAAGGAAGGGTCAAGAACCACTGTGCACACCTATAGGTCCCAGAACTTAGGAGGCAGACACAGGGAGATCGTCTAAGCCCCAGGCCACTCAATGCTACACAGTGGGACCCTGTCTTTAAAAGGTAAAAACAGGGCAGGTCAAGAAAAATTAAGGATAAAAATAATCCTAAAACTATATAGTTTAGTGATTATAAGAGGCCATAAATGTATCTCTAAGCTCCTACTAGAAGATGAGAGAGAAATATCCTGACAGCTACTCAGTCTATAAATACATACACAATCATGATGCCCAGAAAGCCAGTCCCTTGTATTCAAAAACACAACCTGCAATCTTCATAATCTTAAAGACACTGTTCAAAGAAGGCTCTTCTTAAACAAATGTCAATCAATGCTGACGGATATCCTGCCAAAGAAAAAGCTCTCAAAAATAATCCTCCTCTGGCCAATGAGATGGCCCATCAAACAAGTGGAGGCACTTGACAACAAGCCTGACAACCTCTATTCGATTCACAGCAACATGGCTGAGGGAGAAAACTGATTCCTGTAAGTTGTCCCTGTAGCCTACACACACGCGCCATGCTCACAAAACCACATGTACACATACAATGAATGTTCAAAGTGATTCTCCAAAAACATGGGACCTAGTTTTAATTCTTTAATTTGTGGTGTAGTTTAAGAAAAACAACTGTGAGCTGGGTGGTGGTAGTGCACGCCTATAAACTCAGCACTCGTGAGGGAGAGGCAGGCGGATCTCTGTGCGTTTGAAGCCAGCCTGGTTTGCAAGAGCTAGTTCCAGGACAGGCTCCAAAGCTAGACAGGGACACCTTGTCTCAAAACAAAAACAAAAACAAAAACAAAAACAAAAACAAAAACGGAAGGAAGGAAGGAAGGAAGGAAGGAAGGAAGGAAGGAAGGAAGGAAGGAAGGAAGGAAGAAAACATTTATTGGGTGTGGTGGTGATCTACTGAGTAAGTCTGAAGCCAGCCTGGGCAACAAAGTGAGACTCTGTCTCAAAAAATAATGACTTTTGCAGGATAAAAACAATGCTATAATACTATTCTGGTATGAACACCTAAGAAGGCAGATCTAAGTGGTGGTGATATTTTTATTATTCAGCATGGAACTAGCTTGACAAGATCCATGCTTCCTAAAAGCAAGTACAATTATGATATGGCCACGATCAGTTATGGCTAGGATTATTTACTGATTAAATGGAAATCAACTGATTTCCTCTTTATAATAATTGAACAATTTGTTTGTGGAAAACGTCTATATTTGCAGAAAGAATACTGGAGAAAATGGGCAAGTCTTTAGGTATTCTTAAACATTTAAAGGGTCTCTGCTTTACTACTCAGCAAGCAGGAATTTCTCTTATCTGTCTCTAGACTATAATTAATACTTGACCACGAAATCAATGACCATGAAATCAGAGACCCATAAAAATTAATTTTAAGCACATTATGGCACACCTCATCAAAATACTAGCTAAAAGCATACTTACATATTTTCAAGTTCTTCAAACCGTGGTGTGGAACACACCTAAGAAACAGATTTACCTTTTAATGTTAGCATCAAAACAAATCATCACCAAAACAAATGCATGCCGACATTATACCCAACTATAAAATAAAAATATAATCATGCTAAATTTAAGATTAGGTTGTTTATTTATCCCTTTCTGTAGATTTTTGAAGCAGAGCTCACTATGTAGCCCAGGCTGGCTCAAGCCCACAGTGACTCTTCTACTTCAGCCTTCCAGGGGATGGGATCACAGGTGTGAGCCAACAAGCCTAGGAGGAATGAGTTTTCCTGATCACACTTATCTTTTAAAAAGTATTTTTTTAAACCATGTGGTGGCAGTGCAGGCCTTTAATCCCAGCACTTGGGAGGCAGAGTCAAGAGGATCTCTGAGTTGGAAGCCAGCCTGGTCTACAGAGTGAGTTCCGGGATCCTGGATTAGTGTACCGAATAAGCAGCACAGTTAAGCATAAGCCTGAAGTCTATCTGACAAAGAAAGGAGAAAGAAATGCTTACAATATTAGCTTGACAAATCAGGCAGTTAAACTTGGCTTGACAGTAATAAAAGTTAACAAGAGCAATAACACACAAACTGAGAAGATCTCCCCTCTTACTCTCTAGAGTGTTACAGGGATGCACTGTTTCCCTAGCACTCGTTTCTACTGTACCTCTGACAAAGCAGGCAGCGCCACCTCCTGAACATGAGCCTTTAAAGATTCGTTCTCTTCTTGAAGATCCTTAAAAAGAATAGATATGAATTGATACTCAACTATCAGAGAAAGGGTTGCTCTCACTGCTGTCTGCAGCTTCTCACCTGTATCCATTTTCCTCTATCTGTCAGAGCTCTGTCTTTGTCTTCTAACGCAGCCTTCATGGTGTTCACCTCTTCTTCCTTGCCTCTTAATCTGGCAAGTTATTAAGAGGGACAAGTAAAAATTTTACATGATCTTAAATACCCAGGTGTTTTTGTAGTCCACATCTACTGTACTACTGTAGAAATAAATATTTCTACAAACCATTTTAATATAAAGGAATACAAGATTTGAGATATAAAATTAAAAAGGGTAAGATAAGCAAAGTCAAGCTATCACTGAACATAGAGAATGGAGGAATTAATGGAGCTCTACTCTTATCCGACACCATCCCATCTAGGCAGTATCAGGAAATTCACACAGCTTAGCAAACCAGCTCAGGTGTCAATTCCATGGCCAGTTTTACATGGTAATTAAAATATGCAAGAAGCAACATCTCCATTTAAGGTATACTACGATTATAACTCCAAAGAATAGGGATTTTCATACCACCACCTCCTTCCCACAAAAAAACTAGTAGCTGTTAAAATATGATGAGAACCAAAGACTTACAAAAAACAAAAACAAAAATCCTAAGGACTTTTGAAAAAACTCAGTATTTTCCAGAACAACGAAATCAAATTATAAAAAAGCTACAATTTTCATTAAATTTAACTTATAGAAAAGAGATATTTATAGGAAAATGAGATAAATGTTACTTACAAGTTCTGAAGCTCCTGAACTTGAGAGGTGACAGATAACTAAAACACAAAGGACAGAAAAAGCAATTCAAAATTCTTTCTCTAAACTAATCAAGCTTTATGTTGTAAATCTTTATAATGTGTATACTTCAAAATATAAATTCGAAGCTAAATTGTCCATGCCAAAATTAGATGAGTTTACATTTAACCTCTTCTAGTTCCAGTGACAGTTAAACTAACAAAGTAAATAATAACAGGGCAGGGCCAAAGTAACAGTGATTATTATAAATAGCACACCTGCATAAAGAGGTTAAAGAGGTATCGCCACAGTTAAGAACATGAGTCTTCCCATCTCCACACACTTCCATGCACTATCAGAATTTTCCAGCCTGGTCCTCAGGAATGTTTGCTCTACAGTGTTCTGTGTTTTCCTTAATTTCTTACTTATTTATGTATGTTATTTGTTTATGATTGAAATGTGCATGCATCCACAAATGTGCAAGAGGCAGAGGTCATCATGGTGAATCTACACTCATCTACTGCTCTTCACGTTATTTTCTGAAACAGTCTCTTTACTGAACCTGACGCTTGGATCTGGTTAACCTGACTGGCCAGGGAGGTCCTAAGATCTTCCTGTTTCTATCCTCCAGCTGTGTACTGCCATGCTCAGCTTTTACAGAAAAGCTGGAGATCTGAATTCTAATCCTGTGCTGGTACAATGAGCACTTTACCTTCCCCAGCCCTGGGCTTCCTTTCTAGAAAGTCACTGGCAATCTAACACTGTATCCCATTCACTCATGGCCTTGATTCAGATGTCAGCTCCTCAGAAGGAGCCTCTCATGAAGGTTCAGTCACAAAACACTATCTCCAATCCTAGCATGGGGCTTTGACAGGCTGTTGCATTAATCCAATGGATGAACAAATCATCTCTTCCACACAATCTCATCATTTTAATGAAGACTTATCAGATAAAATTTAATAAAACCCATCTACCAAGTAAAGTCTACTTCTAGAATCTCCAAGGAAACTCATTTTTTTTTCTTTTTGCTACATTCAGAGGATGAATACACATTCTATAACAACACATTCTGGTCCATGCAGTTTGTTTTACCAGTGTTCTGTATTTTGCATTTTAAAATGAAACACTAAATACAGAGAACTTGTTCTAGAAGAGGGCCTTAGTAAAAGGTTTTAAAAAGGAATATAAATAAATATACTTGTAGTAAGCTATTAAAGGGCTTTTCTGAATAGCAAGAAGAACCAAATTTAAAGTAGCTCATATATAACATAGGCACTACTGAGTCTGTCATGCTGTGGCTCTGGGATTTTTACCTGGTGAGCCTTTTCAAGCTGGGCATTTCCTATTTCTTCTTTTAGAACCTCTATTTCCTGTTTCAAAGCCTTGACAATGATAAAACAGACAAGATTGGACAATGGAAAACACACTGAAGTTGACAACATATAAACACATGGAATCAAATGGTATTAACTCGAGTTGAACAGAAAGCCCAGACACTGTTCTCTCTCCTAATACCTGAACAGTTTTCTCCTTATTAGCAACTTTGAGAAGTTCAACTTCTAGAAGCTCTTCCACAGACTTGATCTGTCCATCTTTCTCATGGATCCTTAAACAAACAAATCAAATATTAACTTGACTAGAAACGGCTGAGACCCACCAACTAAGCATAAAAACAGCACCATGGCATGAGAACTCTCCAAGCCAACTCCTTCATTGAAAGTGAAACAGTACCCAACTTCACAGACAAGCAGAGAAAATACTTAACACTCCTTTCAGGAAGAATGTAATCAACAGCTACTAGAAATCTGTGCATACAAGAAGATGGTGGTGTGCTTCAAAATACACAGGACACCCACCATGTGCGCCATTAAAATCCCAACACCAGGGAGGATCAAGCTCCATCCAAGGACATGGGCTTATAGGACTTTGAGCTTACTACACAATATGACATCAAAGCTGGTAGGTACCTTGCAAGGGGAACGCATGCTCGAAACTGTATCTCTGTGCAACATAAGCTCATCTGTAATAGCTTTTGCTAAACACGGAAAATTAACAATTGATGTCACATAAAAAAAGAATCAATTATGAAAATGGATTTTAAAAAGATGAAATCTTTCAATTTGGATAGCACTGCTAATCTCCCTTAGTTCACTGATAGAAATTCTAGAATGCAGGTTCAACTGAGTCAGGAGTGGTGTATACACTATCTCAGTCCTCAGGAAGGTGACAGAAAAGCAGCAGGAGTTAAGACACCAGGCCCAAGTAGTAGGGAAAACCCCGGCCAGACTGAACTAGAAAGGCAGAGAGGGTGAAAAATAGGGGGAAGTAGGGGAGAATGTATGTCACTTATAGAAGATAGGTAGGTAGGTAGGTAGGTAGGCAGAGAGATAGATATGGATGGATAGATAGAGATGTAATAATGTATGTCAACTATTACAAATAAATAAAACTCCATTTAATAGCACTAAAAAAATAAGTAAAAAAAATTTATAACAATGTTATCACTTACACTCTCCTAAGCTCTTCAACTAGAGACACAAAAGAAACCTAGAAATAGAAAGATGCATAATTTAGTAACTTTTAAAATTATGAGTGAGTCAGAGAAATATACATATTCCTTAAATTTGTTATTATACAAATTCAAATCAAAAAGGAAAAAGAAAGCCCAGAAATTCTAGATTTTCTTAACATCATAATGGTAAAAGTGAGGAACATTGTGAAAATAAGCAGACTTGAGCATGGCCCAGAAGAATAATCATTAGATAAATGCTTAATTACTTAGTCATTCTAACCAGGTGAAAAAATTACACCTAAGAAATTGTCTCAATTCTTGTAGTCTTTTTGCCGTCATTAGACTTCATTTATATATGTAGTCAAAACCCTTTATTGTTGTATTAAAAAAAAAGAAAAGAAAACGGCCAGCAAGATGGCTCAGAGGGTAAATGCTTGTCACCCAAGCCTGATGACGTACATGAATGTGAATGGAGAGAGCACTTCCTAAGTTGTCCTGTGACCTCCACAAGCGATCCCTGGTACATTTGAACCTTCATATATCCCACAAAGAGCAACACCAACAATAACAATAAATTGGGGGGGGGGGATTTTTTCAAGACAGGGTTTCTCTGTAGCTTTTTGGTTCCTGTCCTGGAACTAGCTCTTGTAGCCCAGGCTGGCCTCGAACTCACAGAGATCCGCCTGCCTCTGCCTCCTGAGTGCTGGAATTAAAGGTGTGCGCCACCACCACCTGGCAATATTTTTTTTTTTAAATAAAAAAAAAAGTTGGGCTGGAGGGATGGCTCAAAAGTTGAAAGCACTGGCTACTCTTTCAGAGAACCCAAGTTCAGTATCTAGCACCCACGTAGCTGCTCACAACCATCTCAAACTCCAGACCCAGGACATCTGATGCCCTCTACTGACCTCTAAGAGGCACTGCCTGCACGTGATGCATGGGAACACATACAAGCAAAACACTCATATACATAAAATATAAGTAAATTTAACTAGATAAAGAAAAAAATGAAATCCTATTTGGAGTAGTTCATAGAGTGCCTACCTAGCATGCAGACAGTTTTCAATAAACAGCAGCTTCTATTTCCACTCAAGTCACTAATGATTCATTGATTAAAAGTTTAATTGAAAGATTCAGCCTTGGAAAAGAAACAACTGGGTGTTGCAATTCAAGCACCAGCTGTGCCTACTATAAGGAGAAATGTGTAGGATCAACAGTATGCATTACACAATATGAATTACCTGGTCACTCTGCTTGGCCTTTAATTCTTGAACTTCTTTCGTCAGGGTTGAGTTTTCTGTTCTTATGGCCTGTTTTAAAACCATAAGCACAACATACTTTTTTATTCTTAAAACACTCGCTAGTTCAAACTAAGCTAGTCTATTCTTCCTCTTCTACCCTTTTCCCTATAACCTGATAGTTAGTCAACCATTCTGAAATTCAGTTATCACCACATACATTTCCACTGAAGTGCCGACACCCTCAAAGACCCAGAGTGCTATTTCTCAGCTAAGCCACAGCAGTTATAAATTCAATTACATCTTTTAATCTACTTTCCCAAAGGTCCGTGTTAATTTAGTAAGGGGCAGTGAGCACAGAGCAGTTGTACCTGACTTGCTCACCCCACAGCCAGTCGCAGACTTAGGATGTCTGCTGGTTATAATCTGAACACGGGTGCCAGAGGAACACACACACTACAAACTGTAGTGACAGCATCTATCTAACTGAGGTGGTGAATACTACAATCATCTACCCATTTTCAGTTTTTAAAGAACTACCATTTAAATTAAATGAAATTTTTCCTGAACTTGTAACATACAGCACACAATCAGAGAAACACTCCATACTGACAAAATGACACAAGGAAAACAAGCTGGAAAATGCTTTACATTAAGCTCCTCCTCTTTCGTGGCCACCTGAATGAGTCCAGTTTCAAGTAATTCTTCTACCGTCTTTAACTTTTCATCTTTTTCTTGAATGCTGAAATTATAAATTTAAAACATATGTATGAACTACTTGATCAAGGTAAATATCACTCCTAAGTATTTTACATAGATCAGCCCCTCTGTTCCTCATTCATTATGAACTTTTCATTCTAGAAAGATTTCTGAGGATCTCAATCATGGTGTTAAGGTGGACTCCTCACCAATAATTAAAACATGCTCAGGTAATATATGGATGACAACTGCCTGAACAAGTCAATCCATATCACATGACACCCACAAACATACCATGCAGTAACCCTGACTAAACCACAGTCCAGAACACCCTTTTCTACCACAAAACACAAATAGAACTTTAAGAACCTAGATTATTACAGCTAACTATTCTGTCACCACAAATTTGGTAGGAATGAGTCACTAAAGTAATGAAAAGTTAAACTCTTACCATTTTTCCATTTGTTCCATAATATCTTTATTAGGCTAAAAACAAAAACAACAAAAAGGCTTAATTCTACCAAGTTTGCAGAAGATAAAATTAGTTTACAATTCACAATCCCAGAGAACCTAGACAACAAAGAAGATCCTGAGAGAGACATACATGGATCTAATCTACATGGGAAGTAGAAAAAACAAGATCTCTTGAGTAAACTGGGAGCATGGGGACCATGAGAGAGGGTAGACTGGAAAGGAAAAGGGAGAGGGAGAGGAAGAGAGGGGAGCAGAGAAAAATATATAGCTCAATAAAAATAATTTCAAAAAAGAAGATTAATTTAGAAAAAGATTCTGTGGAAATACTTCAGGATTCTAAGTAATTCCAAAATTTAGTCCTTCCTTGAGGACTAAATTTAACAATTACAAATTTTTTAATCAAAGGAGCAGAAAAAAACATCTAGGTCCAGGATACAAAAGGAGGGACGTGGCATCAGCAACCTAAGGGTAATTTTCAGTCACTAAGTGACAATGGAAAGATTTCCTCAAATATAAAAAAATTTAGGCATTTAAAGGCTAAAGTCACAAGAGACCGTTTCCTTTTTTGTTGTTGTTTTTTGGGGTTTTTTTGTTTGTTTGGTTGGTTGGTTTGGTTTGGTTTTTTTGAGACAGGGTTTCTCTGTAGTTTTCAGGCCTGTCCTGGAACTAGCTCTTGTAGACCAGGCTGGCTTCGAACTCTCAGAGATCCGCCTGCCTCTGCCTCCCTCGTGCTGGAATTAAAGGCATGCGCCACCACCATCAGGCGTGGCCTTTCCTTTTTTCAACTGTTTTACCCCAACCAACACTGAAGTCTTAACACAAATTCAATTGCATAAATCTTGTTTATAATCAGTGGGATTTGAACAAGTAGATAGATATAATAAAAGTTACCAGACCACAACAGAGACTATATTAAAAAGTGCGTGTGCACTGCAGAAGCAGTACACAATACATCTCCTTATAAAGCATGGAAAACATGACATTAAAACTGGTCATACGCACTTGACCTTTCAGTCCTAGAACCTAGCATGTGCTCACCTACAAATGTCTGGGGTTACTAATATACGTATGGAAGCAAAGCTTTCTCCCTCCACATTCTTACTCAGGCAATTTAGTATCTGGCCAAACAGGTCTGGAGTTTTCTATCCATACCTCATTAAACAATCTCCCAATTCTGTTCATTTCCAATTTTTTAAGTCTATCTCATTATACTCATTTTCAAAAATAAAACTTTTTTTTTGAAAATTTTTTGTTCCACTGCAAAATCTGAGGCCTAAGATTCCACCTCTTCTATATTTTTACATCATTCCCTTCTCTTTGGTGCCTAAATGCAGGTCCTCATCTTTACTCATCCTGAACACAACAATGCCCTAAATTCTGTCTGTACTTCATAAAAATTGTTTTGTTAGCTGCAAAGGAAAGGTGTCCCAATGAGGAAAAATTGTTCCATTATGAAAAAAAGGAGATAAGAAATTCGCAGATTACATCAGTATGATGGTGTAGAAACAACTCTGACAGGTTACTTTTTAAAAACTTAAAGCTCTCATGGAAAGTCTTTAATCCGCATTTGTATCAATGAACCCCACCTTACAAAACAGACAACACTATAAAGCCCAGCTTACCTGTGCCTTAACTATTTAGTTGTCCTAGGCTCTCACTGGATCCTACTGCTTCTCTGACTCCTACCTTCAGACACCTCACTTCCATCACTGTGAGTTCTCTCACACGTAGAGTAAATGTTTGTCCATCCTTGCAATGATCTTCATGGTTACATCGGAGTCACAAGCCTTACACAATGAACAAAGCTTTTCCTAATTAGGCCCTAGCAAGTCTTTCTCTAGCCCCACCCCTATTCTCTGCGTTCACACAGCATCTCTGCATGTTCCTGCTGTACACCAGCATGCTGTTGAGTTTTCTCTCAGCCACGGCCCCTCACTGTTCAGCAAACTCCTGGCTAAGCTGTCCCATGTTACCTTTCCACTCTTCAAATGAAATCTTACTGTAAACCTAGACACAGCTCAATAATCTAACTCACCATGCTTTTCTTCTATACACGGCTATCTGCACATTAAGTCATAGCCTCAAGCCAAGAATCAAGTTCCAAGCACCTTCAGAGCCTCAGCATAGACATAAATATCTAGTGTACACTCAACAAACACTCAACGAACTCAACTTCCCAATAAAATCGTAATTAGTTAAGTACGCTGGTTCTTTGGTTCAAATACTGACCAACATTTTTATTTTACTACATTCTTTATCATCCTAATCCAGTCCTATTACTTGCTCCAGCACGATAAACCCAAACCTTCAATAATTCAGTATGATCATGAATAGGTGTCAGGGAAAGAAAAGCAATTTCCCATGATTTTTACTTAGTAACCCTGATCACAACTCTTAAAAACCTTCTGGAGCAAAAATAAAGGCATGCTGCTGCTCGGCTATCACATCTGCAAGCACGCCCAGCCACCCTAGGCATTAGCTAGTGAGCCGCAAACCTGCACACACTCAGCCTCCCTCTCCTCAGTGTCTGAGCACACTCCCGTACCTGGGGCTCTGGCCTTTGCCTTCCTACACCTGAAGAAACAACAACATGGCGATGTTACCGGCTTCTCCTTCAATAAGTTCAACCTCTTCCTCCAGAATAAAACCATCGGCAAGAGAGAGGGAAATCTTACATCACAAACTCATTCTCTCTTAACTGTCATTTGGAATTCTAACTGCTGGACAGGAAGGGGGAGGTTAAAGAAAGGTGGAAATGAAAAGAAACTTAGGGACACTTTCTTTATCTCTTATTTCACAGTCAGTGAAAATAGAAAGGCGACTGCAAGTTGTCGAAGAGTAAGGCTGGAGGACGGCCCAGAAGTGAGTGTGCCTGTCGCCAAGCTAATGCCCAGGTTCAACCCTTGAGGCCCACATGGTGGAGAACTGATTCCTCATCTACACTGCAAGCTGTTCTCTATCTGTGCGCACTAGATACATGTTTAAAGCAAATGACAAGCTGTCCTGACTTGCGAAGACAAAGGCCTCAGGCACATATTAAGTTTTAAAATAAGCATACAAGTCACTCATGGATGGGTAGAAAACACTTTTTTTTTTTTTTTTTTGTTTTGTTTTGTTTTTCGAGACAGAGTTTCTCTGTGGCTTTGGAGCCTGTCCTGGAACTAGCTCTATAGACCAGGCTGGTCTCGAACTCACAGAGATCCGCCTGCCTCTGCCTCCCGAGTGCTGGGATTAAAGGCGTGCGCCACCACCGCCCGGCGGTAGAAAACACTTTTATCTGCTGAGCTATCTAGCCAGCTCCGAGAATATTTTGTACAATTATAACTTGAGGGGTTTATGTGAGAAAAAGGTAAAAGCAACACCAGGGAAGCAGCAGAGAAAAGACACCACTAGAGGTTGGCTTATGAAGCAGTGTCATTCATTAGGAAGACAGATATTGGTAAGTTAGATGACTGGGAGCGTGTGTGTGTGTGTGTGTACACATACATATGTTACTTTTTAAGAATATGTGGTGTATATATTGTAAAAGGAGCATGTGTGTGCGTATTCCTTATCATCCTAATTGCTACTATATACATATGTACGCAGACACGTGTACACACACATACACACATATTTTAAACAAAAGAAAGGACTCGGATGTGGCCTATATGCAAAAAAATGAGACTAAGCAATATATTTAAGTTTTGTCACTCAATTCTAAGAGCTCGTTTAGTACAACAGTGGTGTGAAAGACTAAGTGAAAGGACAAAGAAATGTCAGCAATTTCAAAATGCTCCAAAGTTGCAAACCACACTCCTTTTGAGAAAACATATTGCCTGTATAAAATGATTAAGGCTCCAAAAACAGACTTTTCTTTCTTTTCGTAAAATACTTAATGAAAAGATTAACATTTGCTTCATCTCAGAGACACAAAACTTTAATTCTGAAACCTGGTAAGCACAAAATGGGCAGGTGCAATGGGAAGACACATCTAACTTTAGCACAATTTCTCCATCAGTTGGTTTCTCACTAGACCTTCTTACAATACACGGAAACCCTCACCTGTTGAGAAACAGCAGCCTGTAGCTTCTGAACTTCCAACTGTAATGCTTTGTTCTGGTCGTTCAGAATCTGGAGGGATAAAACCCAATTTACTTTTTGAGAAAGAGAAAGGCAGTAATCATTTGAATTGAGATTTTCAACAAGCAACCCCATACTGTTCATAGCAATGCTGCAATTACATACATGCATGCTGTGGGACAATGGTTTGTACCCTGTCAATTTTATTTTTAAAAAGCGCTAATTGGCCAATAGCCAGGCAAGAAGTATAGGGGGGACAACCAGGCAGGAAGGGGGAGCAACTAGAAAAGTAGAATTCTGGGAAAAGGAAAGCTCTTTCTGCAGTCCTGACCCAGCCACAGAGGAAGCAAGATGTGACTGCCTCACCAAAAAAGGTACCAAGACAAGAATTATGGGCTAATGTAAGTTATAAGAATTAGTTAATAAGAAGCCTGAGTTAATGGGCCAATCAACTTATAAATAATGTAGACCTCTGTGTGATTCTTTGGGACTGAATGACCATAGGACCTCAGATAACACATACATAAAAGTTCAGAGCTCAACAGAGATTAGCACCTCAGCAACAGCGTAGACATCAAAAACTGTGCACAAATATAAAGTACTCATTTAAAGATTGCCAAGGAATGCTTGGGGCAAAATAAATTTCAAACATTTATTTAAAGATAAAAGTCTAAGCCAGGCGGTAGTGGCGCACGCCTTTAATCCCAGCACTAGGGAGGCAGAGGCAGGCGGATCTCTGGGAGTTCGAGGCCAGCCTGGTCTACAAGAGCTAGTTTCAGGACAGGAACCAAAAACTACGGAGAAACCCTGTCTCGAAAAAAAAAATCTACTAAAAATTCACTATTCACAGCCAGGTAGTAGTGCACACCTTTAATCCCAGCACTCAGGAGGCAGAGGCAGAAGCAGGCGGATCTCTGTGAGTTCAAGGCCAGCCTGGTCTACAAGAGCTAGTTCCAGGACAAGCTCCAAAGGTACAGAGAAACCCTGCCTCGAAAAACAAAACAAAACAAAAACAAAAAAAATTACTAAGTCACCACATAAACTAAGGAAATAATGTTTCCAAATGGCTGTGTTAATAAACAGCATTTTTAGTCATTATAACTAAACTCATAAGAAGTTGTTCTGAGAAAGCTGAGTTCACAAGCTTAACCACACACCTTAAATTCTTCCATTTTGCTTGCAATCTGACGCTGCAGCTGCTCCTCAAGCACTCGTATTTTGTCATCCTTTACATAGATGCTACAAGGAGAAGAGCAGCAGTTACCACCAGTGCAGCCGGTCAGCCTCAGCTGAAGCGGCGAGGCACATGGATGTGAGCACCAGTTTCTCTGCACAGAATGGAGCACTCACCTCTTCTGCATCTTCTCTACCTCATGCACTGCAGCGGCCTGTGTGCAGAATAAAGGGAAAACCTTATTATTTCTGAGAAAACCATAAAACTATTATCTGTCCATTCAAAAACTGTATTTCCATACATTTGAGTTAAAGATAACAAAACTATGTGCTTCTTTGTCTTATTATTGTCCATTAGTTTTTACTTCTCAGAGGTCAATTTTTCCTAATAAAAAGTTTCACTTTTATACATTAAAAGGAAAACACTAAGCAAGCAGTACATTAAGACTGTTTTAACAATCTCTTCTATCTCAGAAATGAGGAATTCATTGTATCATATGAACATTCCAATATGAATAGGTGACATCTAGGTGGTCTGTCAGAGGATCTCAATAATACATCCCTAAGCCAAACATAAGTAACCATTATAGACAGTATTTATACACAGAAAGCTGGGCTCACAGCCTCAAACAAACAAGAAAAGGCAAATCAAAATTCTGCAGAGGTAAATAAGTAAAACCAACCTACCTGCTCATTAGCCAGGGACTGCAATTTCTGCACTTCAGCTTTCAATAAGAAATTCATATTCTGTATATCCTAGAGCAAGAGAAAAGTACACAGTATTAAAAGAGTTTGATAGAATTTACTTTAAACTTGTGGCAGCATATCTGTCCTACTTTAAGTGTTAGGCAAAAGTCTCAAATTACAAATTTCCTAAAACAAAAAGGAAGATCATCAATTTCTGTTACTTGCCAAATTTCTGAAATTGTTATGAAATGCATCATTTGAGTAAAACCTTTTGGGTTTTTCCTCTCAGAGATAAAGTATTTATAGCTCAGAAATAAGAAGCACTTTGTGATGCATTCCAGAGCCTTTGTCATCCTTTACATAACACATACTGACTACAGTATTCAATCTGAGTCCTATAAAATACCGCAGCAGAAGCTGAGTTACTGTACCTTGAGCTCCTCCTCTTTGCTTGCTAAGTGGTCATGTTCACTTGCTAAAGAATCTTCAGTCTGCTTTAGCTGCTTGTCCTTTTCTGCAATCCTTCAAAAAGAAAATACATTTGTGCTTTTAATAAGCATTACCAAAGGACTGAGAATTACCTAGAAAGAATAATCTTAACTAAGTTTCACATAACTGAAGTTTCTCTTTCTACACTCTTAGTCTAAGAGTAACTGTCACAAAGCATAGCACCCTAAAATATCAAGTGTGCATGCGTGTGTGTGCACGTGCATGTGTGACAGAAGACAATGTGTGTGCATGCGTAAGACTGTGTGTGCGTGCATGACAGAAGACAGTGTTTGTGTATGTACGCGTGCGTGCGCCAGAGGACTGTGTGCACGTGTGTACATGACAGAAGACAGTGTGTGTCTGAGTGCATGTGTGACAGAAGACAGTGTGTGGGTGCATGCACATGCGTGTGTGACAGAAGACAATGTGTGTGCGCACAAGTGTGTGTGGCAGAAGACAACTTGCGAAAGTCTGCTTCCTCCTTCCAGCATGTGAGACCAGAGGATAAAATCTGGGTCATCAGACTTGTATTCCTGCAGTCCAAAATAGACCTTTTTCATAGCAGGATGATGGCTCACACCTGTACTCAAGAGGCTAAGGCAGGAGGATCAGCACAAACTCAATCACAAATACACAGATGGATACACAGAAAGATCCACTGTTTTATACATTAAGAAGTCTGGCATCAAACCCAGATTAGAGATCTCTGCAAACAACTGAGCCGTATCTGTAGTTATGCACCAGACAACAACGCATATCCTGGGGTACAGGGTACTGTCACAGGGCTAGTGCAGAAGAGCCACAACAAGCACTAACTTCGTCCCACTACTCTGAAAACACAATGGCCTCTTCCACATAATCACCAATAACCAAATGAAGGAACATTTGCCAGGCTCTTCCTACAATAGCAACAAAAACATGCAATGTTTGGAGACTAAACAAACACAGGCTAACAGAAAAAAGCAAATAGAGTTTAGAGTAATTTTTCAAACAGATCAGAGTATGAAGTTAATTCTGAATTGTATCAAACAAGTATGTTAGTCACTATGACACAGTTATAGGAGAAGTGTGGAATGCAGGCTTACACTTTATGTAATTCTTCTGCTAGAACTGAAGCGGAGGTCTGAGAAAGAAAAACATTATCAACATAAGAGCAATTGAGAAAAAGCTTAAAAGCTGTACAATAATAATCACAACAGAGCTTTTAAAAAAAAAACAAGAGAAATTAACATATAAAGTTATTAAAGACATATCTGGCCTACGGTGAGTAGCCATCATTCTGAAAGTACATCTGATCCCCAACAGCCAGTATTAGGAAATTACAAGCCACATCATGGACTATAAGATTTAAGCAAGTGGGCAGGCTGGGAACTATGAAAGTGACAAGCAACAAGTAGGTAAGGCACAGGTCCATTCACAAAGGCCATCACTACCCCGTGCATCTCTTCCTCAGCAACGTCTCCTGAAATGATTAAGCCAATGCGAGGAAGCACGCGCTCCCCTGCCCCTGCTAATGGCTCTCAGCACTCGTCAACATTTCTGACCAAGTCGGCCAGCTGATGATAAAGATCTCAATCCAACCTCAGTGAATTTTAAACTATCACCTCTAAAAGAAAGCAATTTAGAAAAAATACGTTTATGTGCAAAAAACTTTGGAGTTTGAACTCTAAAAGACACTTTTATTCACTTTTAACATAAGAGTCAAATTTCTTTTTTAAAGATTTGTTTATTTTGAATATTGTAAGTTGGGGGGGGCATGGATACATGCGCTCAGATGATGGAGGGGGCCATTAAGTCCCCTGGAGTTGGTGTTACAGGCAGTTGTGAATTGCCGAATACAGGTGCTGGGAACTGAACTCTGATCCTCTCGAACAGCAGCAGGCACATTCTACTGCTGAGCCACCTCTCCAGCCCACGACTCAAATTTCAAGTATTTGTTGCTACAAATAATTTTGATAATTTAAAAGTTGAACTGAAATTTATAGTATGTGTGTTTGTGGAAACTTTTACTTTTCCTAAATGTTCTATCATTTATATTCCAAAGCATTGATTGATATATCAATCAATCAAAGCATGGGGAAATGATGTCAAATCACAGGTCTTACCATACCATAAAAAAACAAAAACAAAAACCTGTGCAATGTTTACCATTAACTAAATTGAAGCACACATTTTATATACATTTTGGGAGCTGTAGCTAACACAGCTGCCCTCTGTCATCTGGAGATTCTTAAGGCTCAGTTACTGTGCTGTGGCAGTCCCTACTCTGGGCTCCACTTGGCTCCCTTTTGCTCTGTGACAGAGTTGGGAGCATTATTCCAGGGGAGAGTGCTTTTACCTAATCCTTCTAATTATACAGATTTGGGGTTCTTAGTGCTTCCCAAGCACTAAGTGTCTGAAACACGGGCCACTACATACTGATTCAATGACTGTTCTCCCAACTACTGAAGGCTGCACTACACGGGTGTTCAGATAATTGTTCAAACAGCTGGAGAGTTAGGATTAACGGTAAGCAAGTAAAAGTGCACCATTACCTGGGCAGCTATCTGGGAATGAAACTGCTGAATCTGAGCTTTCAAAGACTCATTTTGTTCCAAAATATCCTTTTCATCAACAGGAAAAAAAAGAGGGGACAAATGTGTTATTAATAAATATCCACGTGCACATGAACAAAATGATTTACATGATCTTGGTTTATCTTTAAACTGTCTTTATTTAAAGCAGTTAAGCATTTCATTTTGTTAATTTACAAGGGAGACATCTAGGCTGTTTTACTGTCCCTGATACTATCAAAAGAAGTCCTAAGTTAGTGGATGAGCTCATCTTTAAACAAATGCTCAAAGATTAAATGTTAATTATTTACCACTATTTAGAATTAAGACGTATCACATTTATCCTAATTCCATTTTCTTAATGATTTAGACATTGAAACAAAAGTTTATTTGAATATAATGTATTCATATAAGTTTTACATTTTCTTTTTTGCAATTTTTTTTTTTTGTTTTTATCGAGACAGGGTTTCTCTGTGGCTTTGGAGCCTGTCCTGGCACTAGCTCTGTAGACCAGGCTGGTCTCGAACTCACAGAGATCCGCCTGCCTCTGCCTCCCAAGTGCTGGGATTAAAGGCGTGCGCCACCATCGCCCGGCCTCTTTTTTGCAATTTTTAAATTAAAATATAATTATACCATTCCCCCAACCTCTCCAAAGGCTTCTCTCCCTCTCTCTCAAATTCATGATCTTTCTTTATTACTGTTACACATGTAAACAAATAAATACACTCCCTTATTTTTAAATAAAGAAAAACAAATACCTGAACTTGAATTTGCAAAGACTCTTCTTTGCTCACCCTCTTTTGCTCTGACTCCATTAACTGCATTAGTCTTTGCTCCAACTGTTGTTTTGATACCAAGGTGTCTGTGAGCTTACTATGCAGACTCTGGACTTCATTTTCTTTGGCCACAAATTTACTTTGTAAATCTGTAGCAAACAAAAATACTAAATCTTACAAAATGCCTTTCTTTGACCCCTTCCATCCCTGGTACGTGTCACCTTCTCGGGAGCACTTACATGGACCTTCCCCTTGCCCTCTGCAGACTCAGCAGACTGTCCTTCCTTGTATAACTCTAGCCACCCTGTCTAATTCCTGTTGCTATTAAGGGTCAGAGATTGCCTTGCCTCTATAGCCAAAGCTGTGCCCAAAGACATAGCACAAAGCTCAATAAACATTAACTAAATGGAATATAAAAATCTTAAATGAATCTACCAGTTCTTAAAAGTACTCTTTATTTCCCCCAGAGATATATGAATAGTTATGCTAGCAAATTCATGTAAATTCCTTGAACTTTGCTACACAGAAAGACACCAAGGAAATCTACTATGTAAAAGCTGACATTTAAAATGCCATTTAAATAATTTGAAATGAAAGGTAATTTTTCTGTTTGCTTTTCATCCTCCCCACAGATAACACCCCCCCCAAAAAAATATCAAAAAAAAATTACATATAAGCCATCCTAATGCAAAATCACAATAAATGAGGACAAAGTAAATTTAAAGACAACCACTAACTTGGCAAAGAAGAGGAAGGGAAACACCCTAAATCAAAAAGATCAATGAGAGGAGATAGCAGGCAGCATGAGAACCATCAGCCTTTCCGATGAAGAAACAAGCCCACAGGTCGGAGGGAGCATTACCACAGACAGAAACATGTAGCATGAGCATGTGTCTCCATTAAGAAAGGTAAGTTCTCATATCTATAAAACAATAACTCAAAAAGAACTCCTGAAAATTAAAATATAATGGACATATCTGGGATTATTATTCAAGATATTTACTAACACCAGTTAAAGCATTAAGTTCATGATGTCAAAATTCTGTAGATGAAATTATTGCTGACTTACAACTCATCACAAAAAGGTCTAGAATGAACAGAACAACTGAGCCTACAATCAAACCAATCCAATGCGGTAAAGATGCACTTCCAGGCATACTCATATGCGGCTAGTGAAAACCAAGCTTTATTCAATGAAAGAAGGAGACCATGGCAGTGACACAGACTCCAAACAGAATGGAGAGAGGACGCAGTCTTAGGAAGGCAGCTGTGGAGGAACCTGGAAGTAACAAGCACTACAGAAGACCGACCTCCAGAAAGGACCATGAAGAAAATGTAACCCAACTCCCTGCCTCTAGCACCTAAGATGTTGAGGGGCAGTGGATTAAAAGATATTTAACATTAGACAAAAATTTTTAAATAAAATAGCATCAAGCAAGAGCAAAGCAAAGTAATAATAAGCTTCAGGAAATAAACAGAGCAAAGGAACAAATCAGTTTTAACAAATATCCTACATCACCATCCCATTATTGTCATGCTGACAAAAACATGAATCCTGATGTCATGAAAATCCATCAGCAGCTCAGGACAATGAGATACAAGGAGAGGAGTGAGATTAAGACTTTACTTTCTATAACAAGAAGTCAGTTTCTGCCGAGAGGAAGCACTTCTTTATTGTTGCTTTACTCACTATAGCAAAGAATCAAAACGAACCCAGATGTCCATCATGGCACATACACACACATGCACAAGGGGTTTTTTGGTGGAGAATAAATGCATATAAATGTATTTGGTAGTGAAGGTGTAAACAGAACTCCTCAGCTCTGGAATAACTACTCTGAGTTCATTGAAATATAAAATTGCATCTGTTTGATTTACAAGGTTTTTTTCTATAATAACGTTTATTTTAAAAAAGAAACACCAAAAAAAAAAAAAAGAATACTAAAGATCAGGATTACATTTGTTTAAAAATATGGAGTAAAATACTGAGATTCTAACAGCAAGATCAGTTAGAGCACAACAGTTAAACAAAAATAGGAGGTAAATCACAAAAAGTAAAAGAGCACAGTTATGGGGCTGAGGGTGGCTCAGGAGTTAGGAGCACTTGTGGCTCTTACAGAGGACCAGGTTTGGTTTCCAGCACACAGCAGCTCACAACCATTTATAACTCCAGCTCCAGGGGATTCCATGCCTTCTTCTGACCTTTTTGGACACTAAGCATGCATGTACATGATACACATCAACACATACATACATACATACATACATACACACACACATATGCACATACACACACACATATATATGTATGTATGCATGCATGCAAAATACATACATACAATAAAAAAGATAAACCTATGAAAATCTTTAAATAGAGTGCCATTTTACTCTATAGCTATTTGGTTTATACTGGCAGCCTTCTTAGCAAGATTCCTGTGTTTTAATGATAAAATGTTAAGTTTCTAGTAAGTATCTTCACAGAAATACCAACTTTCTATAAAAGTAGAAGTCTTCTTAGCAAGATTCCGGTGTTTTAATGATAAAATGTTAAGTTTCTAGTAAGTATCTTCACAGAAATACCAACTTCCTATAAAAGTAGAAGTCTTAAAGTATCTTGTGTGCACTCAGAGGAAAACAGAGCTGACAAGTCAGAACTCTTATCTACCTATGTGGAGCCATATTCAAGCATGAAAGATATGCTAGCTAGTTTTCATGTCCATCTAACAAAGATGGAGTCACCTAGGAAAAAGAAATCATAAGCAACTGTTCCCAGAGGACTGGCTTGTGGACAAACCCATAGGGTATTTTCTTGTTTGATGACTCGTATGGAAGGGCCCAGGGTGGTGCCCCCATGGGGCTGGTGGTTCTGGGTGCTATAAGAAGGTAGAATGAGACGAGGTGGTGGTGGCGGCACATATCTTTAATCCCGGCACAGGAGGCAGAGGCAGGCCAGCCTGGTCTACAGAGCAAGTTCCAGGATAGCCAGCCCTACACAGAGAAACCCTGTCTCGAAAAACCAAAACAAAGAAGAAAAAGACATCATGAGAAGCAAGCCAGTAAACAATGTTCATCCATGGCCTCTGCATCAGTTCTTGCCTTAAATTCCTACCCTGACTGCCCCACATGATAGACTACAGCTCTAAGTTGATATAAACCCTTTCCTCCCCAAGCTGACTTTGGTCACAGCAACAAAACCCTAACTAAGACAAAAGGCAATGGCAGGACTAAAAACAGCAGACATGAATGCATCAAATTATGGATGAGAAGACAAAGTTAACAACTACTAAGGCAGACAGATTCAAGAAAGCAACTTGCTTCTTCACAAGTCTAAGAATCCTGACAAGACCAAAGGCAAACCACAGAAAAAAACGGATGTCATGACCACGCTTTTCTGCCCTATCAGGTGCTCATTCTCCTGCAGACAAGGCTACAAGGTTGCTCATTTTAAAATACCTAACAAAT
Organism: Microtus ochrogaster; assembly: GCF_000317375.1. Taxonomy (NCBI): domain Eukaryota; kingdom Metazoa; phylum Chordata; class Mammalia; order Rodentia; family Cricetidae; genus Microtus; species Microtus ochrogaster. The sequence continues at coordinate 1,001,666 of NW_004949203.1, forward strand.
ATTGAAAAGATAAGACAATCCAAAAGGACAAAACCTAATATTATTTGGCTCTACTAAATGACAATAACCCTTCTCCACGGGTAGACGAGACAGGAGTTCCCAGTATGCACCTTGCTGTGCAGCCTCGTGTTCTGCCGTTCTCTTTCTGATGTAGCTCTGAACTTCTTCCCACCTTCTCTCAGCTTCTTGTAGTTGAGCCTTGATATTTAAAGAGAGAAAGAAAAAAGGGGGAAAAGAAAGTCAACACAAACAGACAAGATTTCAATTGTAAAAAGAGTGGGGGCATTTGTTATGCACATCCACCATCTCCTCCAACATCTCAGACACTCAATGTCTGGCAGATCAAGACAGAGGCTGCTGCTATGTCCTTATCTCATCCACCTACACGACCTACCATAAGCTTTTAGGAGACAAGCTAGAACCTTTATTGCTAAATCTCAATATTAAAATTCCTATTTAGAAATATACATATGACAAAAACTAAGATTATTAATTGTAATGCCATGTCTTATTTATTCATATCTATAGAGAACACATTCCCTCATCCACGTCAGCAGTAAATCCCCCAGGAAACCCAGTATTAAAGGAAAGATCATTTTCACAAAGGGTTCATCAAAACACACACACAAAAAACAAAGAAATCAAATTATATAACTTCTAAAGGTAATTATATAACCATCTGGAACCAGCCTCTGGGTATACTATATATCAATATGGATGAAGGATCTAACAGTGAGATTGCATATAACCTCTATAAATTGAACTATACATATTTTTAAAAAAATCTTTTTTCGCGGGCTGGAGAGATGGCTCAGCGGTTAACGGCATTGCCTGCTCTTCCAAAGGTCCTGAGTTCAATTCCTGGCAACCACATGGTGGCTCACAACCATCTGTAATGAGGTCTGGTGCCCTCTTCTGGCCTACAAGCATACACACAGAATATTGTATACATAGTAAATAAATTTTTAAAAAAAAATCTGTTTTCTCAGTAAAAGGAGGAATGGGTAGTGGTCATTCCTCAAAACACATAACAGAGTTCATGTAATATGAGAAAATAAGTCTGCTCGTCCTTCAGTCAGCCTGGGCAACCCTCCACAACTCCTGAGAGTGTAAGCACCTCTGCACACGAACCATCATTCTGGGATCGGGAAAACAGTAAGATTTTTGTACACCATGAGCTCAAATGCAAACCCCTGGAGTACTTTAGTGCCATGTTCAAAAGAAGGGAAAAACAAACTATTACAACACTGGGGGAATTCCAATGCTGGAAGGGGTTCTATCAAAACTGATAAGGAATTCAAGTTACAGATGATCAAAGTAATGCTAAAGGTTCTTTTCTAAAATAATTTTTGCCTTACATGTGTAGACTCTAACCACCTTATATAAAACAAAATTCTACCCTTATGCGTATAACACTTGATTTCATTTTTAATTATCTTCAGTCTTTAGCTTCAAATCCAGGCCTACATTCTTTTTACCAAGATAAAACTTTGAAGAAGTAGAGCCCTACAGCGTGGGTCTCATTAAACTCCATCCTAAGTTTCTGAACTCCACATACACATTCATGTTATGAAGCTGGACATGGATAGCACTGACGAAATAGAATAAAGAGGCAGGGTGGTGTCACCTTCAGCTGGGTAGCAGCTTGCTCGGCGTTCTTCTTCTGAACTCCCTCCTGCTGCAGCTTCCCTGTCTTCTCATTCAGCTCACTCACCAGCCTCCCACAGTCCTGGCGCAGTTTATTTAGCTCAGCAGACTGCCTGAAAACGGTGGCTATATTAGGGGCTTTGCATTGTTACACACACAATGAACTCACAAGAACAACATATTCTATGCTAGTTGTGCTGAGCTAGCACCCCACTTACAGGCAAATGTAAAGGAAAGTGACTAAGTGGGAATACTGTTCCCCTAAGTGTACTAGTGTACTCCTAAATAATTCAAATCAAAATGACAAACTCTAAAAGGAAGGCTACAGAGCAGAAAGGATAGCCAAGAGGGTAAGAGCTACACGCTACACAGCCCAACCACCTGAGTTCCATCCCCAGATTCCATGGTGGCAAGAGCTATGTTGTGAATGCCATACACACAGTCCATGGAACACAGGACAGGAAACTCATGCTGTGGCATATACTGAACAATAACAAAATAACTTTAAATTTGAAAATCACTATAAAATATTCTTAAAACAGAAAACCAAAAACTCAGGAGCATGAACAGACAATGGTGCCATTAAACTAATCTAAAAGCTTCCTAAAATGGAGGTTGGAGAGAAAGACCAGAGGTTAAGAGCACTTGTTGCTTTTGAAGAAGGCCCAGGTTTAGTTCCCATCACCTACATTGGTTCAAAACCATCCTTAATTCTAGTTGTAGGGAATTCAACACCCTTTTCTGACCCCCCATAGGCAGCAAGCATACATGTGGTACACAGAGGCAAATACTCATAAACTAAATTAAATCTTTAAAAAAAAATCACCTTCCTAATACCAATATCACTGTAACAGGACTTGTCCTATTGTCAGGAAGAAGAGAGCATTTTGAATTCTAATGAATAAGCTTTTACTTCATTATTGAAAAAAACTCACCAGTTAAGACTGCTTACTTTGGGTCAGGTGGTGGTGGCGCACACCTTTAATCCCAGCACTCAGGAGGCAGAGACAGGGTGATCTCTATTTGAAGCCAGTCTGGTCTACAGAGCGAGTTCCAGTACAGTCTCCAAAGCTACACAGAGAAACCCTGTCTCGAAAAAAAAAGGGCTTACTTTGTGTAAAACTACTAGACTCTCTAAGAAATGGTTTCTCCACTCTGGGCCCCTGGATCACAATCTGTATACAGGCAGGAAGACAGGACTATGCTTTTAAATTAGTGATGGAAGTCAGGAGTGCTGGACCGCAAATAGAGGGCTCCAGCATGTGTGAGCTACTCCACAGCAACAGCGATGCTGGGGGCTGCAGCTGCACAGAGGCTTACCAAGAGCCAAAGCCCTTCATGCAGAGAAACAGTTGTTCTTAGAACAAATTTAGAAGCAAATGGAACAAGTCTAACCAGTTACTATCAAGATCCTTTTGACAACAGAAGAAAAGAGCTTGCCATTTAGTGGAGAAGGAGAACTGGAGACATACTTGCTTTCCAGCTGGCTGGCAGTGTTGCTGACAGCGTCCCTCAGTATACCGTTTTCCTGCTTCAGATGAGCTATCTCTGCTTCCATTTGCTCCCGAACTTGCTGAAACTATTTTAAAATATAAGATTTAGAAAACAAAGAACAAAGCCACTTTTTTTTAAGGCAGATTTTTTTTTAATTTATTTATTTATTTATTTATTATGTATACAGAGCATTCCTTCCATGTATGCCTGCAGGCCAGAAGAGGGCACCAGACCCCATTACAGATGGTTGTGAGCCACCATGTGGTTGCTGGGAATTGAACTCAGGACCTTTGGAAGAGCAGACAATGCTCTTAACCTCTGAGCCATCTCTCCAGCCCCCAACAAAGCCACTTTTAAGAGAAATTCTATCATAGTAAAAGAGTAAAAAGCATTAGGAAAATGAAATCCAGGGCTGGAGAGATGGCTCAGAGGTTAGGAACACTGACTGTTCTTCCAGAGGACCCTGGTTCAATTCCCAGCACCCACATGGCAGCTCACAACTGTCTAAAGATCCAATTGCAGGGGATCTGACACCATCATACCAATGCACATAAAAAAAAAGTTAAAAAAGAAAATGAAATCTAAACCATCCTTTCCGGGTCAGTATGAAGACAAAGAAAAAACTGCTTAGCAATGAATGGAAAGTAAGTACAAACTGCCCAGCTCAGACCTACGGATACTCTCACATCTGATAGAACAAAGTAAGTACAAACTGCCCAGCTCAGACCTAAGCCAATCGACAGATACTCTCACACCTTGAAATAAGAAACAAGCGTACATCAAGTTTCAAAAGCAAGACTTCTCACACCCAACACAGAAGCACTTGGTGCTCTTGTAGAGGACCCAAGAGGATTCCCAGCACTTACAAGGCAGTTCTCAACCATTTGCAATTCTAGGGTATCCCATTCTCTCTTCTGACCTTTGAGGCCACTAGTCATGCATGTGGTACATATATATTAAAGGCAGGCAAACATTCATACACATAAAATACTAAAATAGATATTTTTTTAAAGATCACATTTTAAAAAAACAAACTATGACTATCTTCAGGCATTGGAGAATCCTTTAAATAGGTCCATACTTATTTCTATATCTTTTCTTCATTCCAACCTTAGCTCTCAACTCTTTAAAACTGCATTTCTCACAAGGTTCTGGGTTCCCAAAATAGAGCCAATGAATGGTCTGAGTTGAGAATAAAGAATTACACCAAGTAACTCTTACAGCCTTTCCCCATTCCTTCAGTCTCTCTTGACAAAGTTAATTCAGAAGACTCAACACAGTCTGAATACTGTGTCTAAAAACTCTTCTCTCTACTATCAACACTGTCCCACCTTCCCTCCTCCACTGCGGCAAAGCACCCGGTGCTCACCTCTTCTGCAATGGAGTACTTCCCTATCAGATTCCAGCCTTCCTACTTACCTCCATACAAAACAATTACTTACTTTAGCATGAAGAGTGAGTTTAACTCGCCACTCTATGTCAATGCCCACCCCGTACAAGGCACTTAAAAGTTTATGAATTAAATGGACAGAAATATTTCCTCTTACTTTCAAAGACTTCAACATACCTTCATCTGCATCTGCTGAGCATCCTGGTAACTGACGTGCATTTTGTTTTGAAATATATTATGTTCCTTTTCTAGTGTTCCAATCCGATCTTTCATCCTTGCTATAACTACACTGCTTCTTTCTTTCTCTGTCATCATTTCCTAGAATAGCAAATCAGAAAAGAAATTTATGAAGAACTTGTTATGAAAAAAGTATTATAACACTATCAAAGATGCAATGTTTTAAGAGTATGAAACTCGTGAATGCTCAATCAGAGCTTGGGCACAAAGCAGAGTTGGGATTAAAAGCCAAGAAACCAGGAGTCTTCTGTATCTCCCCACTCTTACCAACTCCTTCATAGTACAGACACTCATTAGTGTGCTTCTATTTCAAATGCAATTTCTGATTTACTAATTAAAGATTGTAAACCTAAAATAAACCCTAAAAAATATAATTTAAGGCAAAATAGTGATTGTTTGTTGCTCTCCTTTGAAGTTCAGTGAAAGACGGGGAAGGATGCTAGAAGGGGAAACCAAGGAGGCCTCTCTTTGAACAGTGTACGTCTACAGCAGAAAAGAGACGTGAAAACAGCTAAGTAAGGAAGAAAAGCAAGTTTAGTTACCTGAAGGTATGACTAGAGTCCAGCTTTAAGAAACTGGGGCAGAACTTAAGTTCTCATAAAATTTATGAAGCTATTTATATACTTCACTTCATTTTTAAGACTTATATTTAAAAGCTGTTATATCAACATACAATACGCATAAAAATTTCTTTTTAAAGAACTACACTAAGCCGGGAGGTGGTGTCACACACTTTTAATCCCAGCACTTGGGAGGCAGGTGAGACTCTGAATTTGAGGCAAGGCTGGTCTAAGTTCCAGGACAGCCAGAGCCGTTACACAGAGAACCCTGTCTCAAAAAAAAAAAAAAAAAAAAATTACACTAAATGTATTTACACAAAAGCACCATACTAAAGCCAGGTAGGTGGCGCACACATCTATAATCCCAGCATATGGAAGTGGAGTCAGGAGATCAAGAGTTCAAGGTCATTCTCAGCTATAGAGCCAGTTTTAGCTAAGACTGTCCAAAAATAAAACAGAAAAAAAAGTACTGCACTTTATTTAACTCCACATAAAATATGGTGCTCAAAAGCATTAATAAGTTTTATTTAAAGGTAATTAAGTCAGATGTATTCACCAGCTATTTAACTGGTGTGGGATGCCCCTCTGTATGCTATGAATATGTTTTATTACCACTGGTTAATAAAGATGCTGCTTTAACATGAAACGGAAAAATATAGGTAGATGGGAAAACTAAACTGAATGCAGAGAGAAAGAAGGCAGAGTCAGGCAGACTCCACATAGCTGCCAAAGGAGAGAGACGCCACCAGCCTGTCCCCAAAGAAATAAGACATGTAGAAAATGAGGCAATGTCATGGCCACATGGCAATACATAAACTAATAGAAATGGGTTAATTTAAGATGTAAGAGCTAGTTAGGAATATGCCTGAGCCATTGGCCAAACAGTGTTGTAATTAATATAGTTTCTGCGTGATTATTCAGCTCGGGTGTCTGGGAAAGGAAAAAGAAGTCTGTTTACATGTACACATCCCCAGTATACAGGATGATTAGTCACTAAAAACAGCTCAGTGGGATGGAGAAATAATTAGCCATTAAAGGCTGGGCTCATAACCAAAATGTCAAAAAGTAACTTATCTATTTTTTTAAACTTAAATCAACAGTATTAAATGATATTCACATCAAACTATATTAAAGCTCAGTATAAGGAAGCAGGCTTACAGACTCTGTGCTTCCACTGACTTCTCATTAGTCAGAAGTACACAAAGGCTTTACACTGTCAAGTGGGTGGTGAAGAGATGGCACATGCCAGGTCGGGGCGCACGCCTTTAATCCCAGCACTTGGGAGGCAGAGGCAGGCAGATCTCTGGGAATTCAAGGCCAGCCTGGTCTACAAGACCTAGTTCCCGGACAGGCTCCAAAGCAACAGAGAAACCTTGTGTGTGTGTGGGGGGGGGGGGGGGGTGTTACATCAAGGGTTGTGGGTGCTCTTTAAGATCTCACTGCTCGCCAGGCGGTGGTGGCGCATGCCTTTAATCCCAGCACTCGGGAGGCAGAGGCAGGCGGATCTCTGTGAGTCGGAGACCAGCCTGGTCTACAAGAGCTAGTTCCAGGACAGGCTCCAAAACCACAGAGAAACCCTGACTCGAAAAACCAAAAAAAAAAGATCTCACTGCTCTGACTCAGGAAGCTCAGCCCTTAACTAAGAATGTCTTCACCTGCGTTAACTGCTTACAGCGCTCCTTTGTGGCAGCAGCGTCCTCTTTCACGGCAGAGAGCAGCCTTTCCTTTTCCTGAAGCTGATGCACAAGAGAACTCAATTCTCCTTTATTCGACTGTAATTGGAAATCAATACAGAATGAGTAAGTTAACATGACCCACTGAAAACTGAGAGTGAGCTATCTGGTATCAGAGCCCTTGGGTCAATGGGAAGGACAACATCTAAAATAGAATGACTCCTAAATACCAGTCAATCACTCCAATAGTGCATATTCTAACACAGTGCATACCCTAAAATTAGTAGAGTACAATTAGAGTAGAAACATATTTTAACAAAGAAGTATACACTTATAAGCCCAAAAGTCAAAAACAGCAATTTCCCTCCTTATTTTTCCAGAAGAGAGACTATGAAATCAAATGTGACCTCTCACCATAAAGCAATCATGTGCCCTCCCAAAGCCTAGTAAAGAAAAGACAGGCTGTAGGAATATTATTTTAGGGTATGTGACTTTTGTTATGCTGCATTTGTTTAACTCTGTGAAGCTGTGATTCTTTGCCTGTCTAAAACACCCGATGGTCTAATAAAGAGCGGAATGGTCAATAGCAAGGAAGGAGCAAGGATAGGCGGGGCTGGTGGGCAGAGAGGATGAATCGCAGAGAAAAGGAGCAATGAGGAGGACTTCAGGGGCCAGTCACCCAAATACTCAGACAGATATGGGGTAAGAACTACGAAAGAAAAGGTATAGAGAGATGGAAAAAGAGAAAAGCCCCAAGGCCAAAGATAGAGGAGATAATTTAAGAGAAGCTGGCAAGAAACAAGCCAAGCTAAGGCCAGGCATTCAAAACTAAGAATAAGCCTCTGTGTGTGATTTATTGGGGAGCTGGGTGGTGGGCCCCCAAAATGCCAACTACAACAGACAGAGCAGGGCAGATCAAACACAGTGCTCAACAACTCTCATCACAACACGCCCAGATGCCACCAGTGCCCAGTTCTCTGACATCAACAGGCACTATTCCCAATAGAAGAAAAAAAAAAGCAAAACCAGAATGTCCCATTTGACATGAGGAAGAAACTTATATCGTTGTTCTTTTTTAAAAGATAATTGAATATGTAAATGAAAAAAAATGTTAATTTTACTTTTTATTTATTTCTATCAGCAATGGACACTGAACCTGAATGCCAGTGTGTCCTTTTCTGCCTGTTTACAACCAGACCACCAAACAATGTTACTTTTATTTCCACTCTGAGTTTTACCATCAAATGTTCTCCTTAATAACTACTTAACTTCTAGCTAGGCCTACCTAAACTAAAAAATCAAAGGTACTCTGACTTGTCATTCAGTCTTTAAGACTTCAAAAGTGCTTCATACAAAATAACTATCTTCACATGTCAGCAACAACATCCTTAATAAGACAGACACTTAAAAGCAGTTGATTGTAACTTTAAGGACAGTAATTTTAAACAGCTAGGTAGTAATGTCACCTGAAATCACTCATGTGCTACAAACTTCCCACATCCCACAAATAACTAAAACCTCTTCAGAAACATTTACCCATCTACAATAAAAATGAATCAAAGAACAAATTCTTTAACCAAGAATTCCAAGAAAGCTGAACAGTGGTGGTGCACACTTTTGATCAACATTGAAGAGGCTGAGGCAGGTACATCTCCAAGTTTGGGCCAGCCTGGTCTACAAAGTGAGTTCCAGGACAGCCGGGGTTACACTAAGAAACCCTGTCAGGAAAAACAAAAAACTAAAAGAATACCAAGAAGTTCACTGCAATGGAACAATCTGAGTTTAGATTCAAAGTAACTTATATTTGTTGATTGTCTTAAACACGTCACTTACACTAGATTACTGTTAGTACAACCACACAGTCTAGGTAGCATACTACATGTATGTATTATGTATGCATGTTTGTATGTAGCTAGTACACTAAAATGTAAGATGTCAGATTTGCTAGATGCACTGTTCACATACCCAGAAGTACGGACAGGTTTGCAAGGCTGTGACAAGAAACCCTCCATAGTTTCTGACAGAACAGCAATCGAATATTAGCACTCAAATTAGGCACACATGAGAAAGTGACATTGGCAAGGAGGGGAGAGACTACTGTGCTGGAAGAGTCAAAGAGCTGGTTCAAGTACCATGCAATGGGTGCTAAGAAAAATGTCACTAAACACAACTACAAAGAAAAAAGATGCATAAATCTCACTCTGAAGGGGAAACAGAGCAGACAATGCTGGTGGAAGGGGCTGGAAGGGAGAGTGTAGATGGGAACAGGAGGGATCAAGTAAGGGAAGGATGGAAGGAGAGAGCACTGGGAGAGAACTGGAATCAGGAGACATCTCTGGGATGAGCTAGAAACCTAGAGCAACAGAAATCCAGGCAAGACTTCTAGTGGAGGAACTAGGACACTAACGCAGCCACAAGCCCTTTGACCTACAATTTGTCCTGCCTGCAAGCTGTGGTAAACAAGGCGCAAAAATTGTGGAAATGGCCTACTAATGACTGGCCCACCCGGAGGCCCATACCCTGAGAAGGAACCCACCCCTGAGGGCCAGGACCCAGAGATTGGACAGCCCAGAGACCTAGGATAGAAGCAAACACAACTGGAAGAAAAAAAAAGTCAATTAAATGATTCCTAATGATATTCTGCTATACTCCCAGATTGATGCCTAGCCCAACTGTTATCAAAGAGGCTTTCACCCAGCAACTGATGGAAACAGATGCAGAGATCCAAAGCCAAACATTAAGTGGAACTCAGGGAATTCTGTGGAAGATGAGTTAAGGACACCACAAGAAAACCCACAGGACCAACTAACCTGGGCTCACAGAGACTGAACCAACCATCAGGGAGCTTGCATGGGACTGACTGTGGCCCTCTGCATGTGTGTTACAACTTGGCCTTCTCATGAGACTCCTAACAGTGAGAGTAGGGGCTGTCTCTGACTCTGCTGCCTGCTTCTAGGCAGATTCCTCCTACCAGATTGCCTCATCCAGCCTTGATAGAAGAGGTGCCTAGTCTCACTGCAACTTGACATACAATGGTTGGCTGATATCCATGGGAGGGGGTGGGTGGGAGGAGAAGCTAAAGGGGATACTTTGGGATGTAAAAGCAAACAAACATTCTCAAGGAAAATAAAGTTTAAAAATCATAAATTTCAAAAATAACAAAGGAGAAACACTGCAGGGGAAAATAAGAAATAAAAAAGTCATTTTAAAAAAGTGTACATGCAGAAAAAAGTAGAAATGGGGTTTTTAAACGATGAGTAAGGAACCTGGTTTTCCTCTTGCAGATAACCTCATAGATACACAGAAAAACAGACGAAAAGTCTAAGAAAATACTAGCTAGATGATGCAGGTGACAGGGATAACTCCCACTGGCATGGTCTTCCAGATAAAACCCAAGTGGGTTTAAAAGCCAGCTAAGTGGGTATATGTGTGAGTGTACATGACTGAAAGTAAGGAAAACTAAGCCCAGAACGCCAGGTCATCTTTGATACAAGTTAATAGCTGCGAACCTGCCACTTTTTCAGTATGACACAGCATACACAACAGTATAGTGAGCATGGACCATAAACGCAATGTTAGTTGCAAGGGTTTTGTTTTGGAGGTTTTTTATTTTACATTTTTTGTTAGTCGCAGCAGTGTAGACTGTCTAAGAGGGGGAGGGGTGTTACACAAAAGTGTAGAGGTCATCAGATGATACTTCTCAGGACGGTCATCAACCTTGTTTGTTTGAGGCAGGGTCTCTCCCTTAGTCCTAGGGCTCAAAGACTCAGCCAGGCTGGCCAGCTGGCAAACTAGTGAACACGGCAAATCCTCCACAGGGACCTCCTGTCTTTGGCTCCCTGGCACTAAGCCTGTAAGGACATGCCACACATCCAGTACTTAACATAAGTCCTAGCGATGAGAGACTGGGCACTAACCGTTTATTAAATGGTCGTGGTTTCCATGTACCCAGGGATGGGTTCTAGAAATCACTCAGACTCTCACACTTGTGCATCAGCACTTTACAGACTAAGACACCTGCCCAGCCCAAAACCATGTGTTCTTGGAGAGAGAGAGAGAGAGAGAGAGAGAGAGAGAGAGAGAGAGAGAGAGAGAGAGAGAGAGAGGCTCTAGCACTGAAGGAAAGGTCCTAGGATCTTTCCAATGTGAAATCTTGGATCACAAAAGTATTATCTGTTTTCTATCTAGAAATCACCTGATGCTGACTTCATCAGGACTTCTAGTTAAAGCAAAGCAGGATCCAACTTAAGAGCCAAGTGACTTCAAAGTCATAAAAATCTTGCCTATTTTTAAGCAATTGGCTTTTGTGAAAGCAGCAGATGACTCAAAGGTTGCTTGACTTAAACAAGTGCATAAATTATGCATAAATTAGAATAGATATATGAAATGATTTCTAAAGCATTCCTGAACATTTAGATGTGACTATAAGGGCATTAAAAACAGAAATATCAAATAATTACTATAGCAGCTCTCATTTGGAAAACTGTGCCATAATAGAAAGCTATGCTTACCTGCTTTAAAGCATCTTTTACAGCACCAGACTTCTCCTTCAGCAGGTCTACAACACAAAGAGCCTCATCGTCAGAAAACACCATGGTCTTCAGGGACAGAAGGAAATCTTTAAACTTCACTTCAGCATTTTCTTAATCAAAACACAAAAGGAGGAGAAAGTTAGCAGTAGAGACCCAACCCAAGCAATACTATGAGCAAAGGTAAACATAAAAAAAATTCCTGACCCAGAAAGTCAATAACCACAAGAAAATGGACTTTTCAGGTAAAGTAACAATAGATACTTTAGTCAAGAGGGAAAGCAAGTGTTTATCATCTGCATCTAGGAAAAGTTACATCAGCTAAAAGTTTTCCCAGCCTGCAGGATACTAAATCGCCAGTATGTTCTCGCTTTTTATTCTATTTATTTTTTTATTCAGGAGGGGACCAAACATGAGCAATTCAGAAGACAACTTGCTTGAGGTTCTATCCTTCCACCATGTTTGAATCCCAAGGTTTGAACTCAGGTCACCAGGCTTGACAAACACCTTTACCTACTAAGGAATTCTACTAGTACTACCTCACTTTTAAAAACATTTAGGCATGTAGTATGCGCCAGCACTTGCACCAGGTCTAGTCACAGTATCCTCATTTAACTCTAATAGCTGTGAGTTTGTAAACCAAATTCCACTGATGAGAAATAAGTCTAAGATAATTATAAGAAGGCAATCTACATCTAAAGAGATCTAATGTATACAAATATATATTAAAACATTGTATGCAGTAATGTCTCCTGGGTTTGCCTGTTCTAATTTCCCTAGGACTCCATGTTAAGAAACAAATTCCCTTTCTTCAAGGAACTTCTACCCGAGACCCAAAGCAACCAGTCTAAGCCTCTTCCACATCAGCTGCACTACTTGTTTAAAATAATAATTGTGTGCATATGTGTAATGAAGAGTAAATGGAAACTCTGCATTTCCTACTTAATTTTGATATAAACTTAAAACTGATCTTAAATATATAGAGACCATATCTCTTTATGTAGCCCTAGTTGGTCGTTCTTACTCTCTAGAGTATTGAAAGTACAGGAATGTGCCCAACTAACACAGTCTATTAGGGGCTGGAGAGATGGCTCAGTAGTTAAAAGCAATGGCTATTCTTCCAGAGGACCCAGGGCCCGTTCCCAGCACCCACACACAGGCTCACAGCTATCTATAACAGTCCCAGATCACACACCCTCTCCAGGGAAGGAAGTCAGCACAAATGTCTCTTACTGTCTTGTTCCCCATGGCTTGCTCAGTCTACTTTCTTATATAACCAAGGGCCCCCCTCCTGGGGTGTCGCTGCCCACAGAAAGCTAGCCCTGCCCACGTCCATCAGGAAAACGCCCCACAGACTCGCCTACAGGCCAATCTGATGGAGGAAATACCTTCTCAACTGAGGAACCCTCTTCCTAAATGACCCCAGCTTGTACACAAATGTCAATACAGACAAAGACCACAGCAGAGGCCTGGAAGAAACACAGAGTCTTTACAGCACACACCAGTTCCTCTGCTCTTACAGACACAATGGTCTAATGACAGAAGACGAGGAACTGGTGCTTTCCCGCTGTCATTTCCCAGAATGTTCTCTAGATTATGTTGTTAGAATGCTTGATTTTTTTTAAATCATGTTTCAGTTACCAACTTGAGGTTTCATTTCTTTAGTACTAAATGAATTTTGGTTTAGGATTAGGACAGAATCCCCAATATTTCTGAAATGGCCCTAAATAAATATACTTCTGCCATTTTGTACTACATATTTATATGAAGCCATATTCTCAGCATAGAGAATGTTAAAATCAAAATATCAACCAATTCAGAAAGATACGATGTCCTGCAATACCAAATATTTAACATTTAAGAATAACATAATTCTTTATGTAAAATTAAACAAACATATCCATCTCCTTAAAACACAAATTTCCTTTCAGCTTTAACCAATGGTAAAGTTGTATGTATACCATATAATTGTGGAAACAAATTCCTTTGACTTATTAACAGTAAATGTTTCGTTGGCATACCAGTTTTATATACCTACGATTGCAAAAAAAAAAAATCTCTCAAGAAAAAGATGGTCAGATACTTAAAAGTTAAAAAATCCTGAACTAGATAGAAGTCTTTTACTTCAATGTTTGCTAGTCTTTTCCAATTTCCTGAGCCTATAAGAAAATGCACACCAGTCCAAGCCTCAAAATCCTAATTTTATAATATAACAGAACACATTTCTCATACTACCTTTGTCAGTTTCAATCTTCAGCTTTTTAGGTCCAGATTTATGGATCCCTTCCACATGGTCTGGTTTAATCATATCAATAATTTCTCTCTTGTCCATCACAAGATTTGAGTTAGCATTATCCATCGAAGGAATGGAAGTAGTTGCATGAATAAGGGGCTCATCTACCAAGACTGTAATTTAAGTCATAAGATCATAATTACTAAGTTGTTATAACAGAGTAAACAATACACAGCACAAGTAAATTTAATTGCAAATGCAGTGATTCTAAAATCTTTACTATTAGCTCAATTTTGTTTCAAATTCCCACTTCATCATTTAATATGACTTTGAGAGTAACACCTTAAAATTCTTAAGTCATTCAAGTCATCTTAAAATGGGGGATATCAGTCGGGTGTTGGTGGCGCACGCCTTTAATCCCAGTACTCGGGAGGCAGAGGCAGGAGGATCTCTGTGAGTTGGAGGCCAGCCAGGACAGGCTCCAAAGCTACAGAGAAACCCTGTCTTGAAAAAAAGAAGGAAGGAAGGAAGGAAGGAAGGAAGGAAGG
>NW_004949203.1:1016076-1019345 GCF_000317375.1 Microtus ochrogaster
GAAGGAAGGAAGGAAGGCAGGCAGGCAGGCAGGCAGGCAGGCAGGCAGGCAGGCAGGCAGGCAGGCAGGCAGGCAGGCAGGCAGGCAAATAAAAAGGGGAGGAGGGATGACATCTTCTCTGATAATATTGAAAACTTTTTACATCTACCCTTTAGCTAACTCTTGCTTAATCTTGTTTAACCTTTCTGAAGTTGTCTTCTAAGATGAGATCTCACTGTATAGCCCAGGATAACCCTGAATGCGGGATCCTCATGCCTCAAGCTTCTAAGAGATGAAATTATAAATGCACTACAATGCCAACCACTTCTGTCAGAGCAGAAGCTAACCTTTTCCATCATTAATGCTCTTGGGCAGTTCATTTTTATCTACAGTGATGAATTACTCTTATAAAAGGCACTGACCACTATCAAGCCCGGGGTGACTCTAATGATTCCCTAGGCAGTATTCACGTCCGTGCCCTGGTTTTAGTAATGCTGGGGATTAAACCCATAACGTTCTGCATGCTTGCCAGCCCAGAAGTGAATGAAGTTTCTTTCCTACGCTAGGTACAAAATCAGTCATTTATGTTTACAGATAGCTTCTCATTTTAAGGTCATATTAATTTCTATGGCACACCCTACTATATGTATCAAGACTAGAAAAAAGGCTAGTGTGCATGCCTTTAATCCCAGCACTCAGGAGGCACAGACAGAATCTTGACTTTGAGGCCAACCTGGTCTACACAGTGTGTTCCAGAAAAGACAAGGTTATACAGAAAGGTCCTGTCTTGGGGGGGGGGGGTGAGATGGAGGGTAGCTTGATAATCTTAGTCCCAAACTTCATGAGAAACTCAGCAAAGAATCTGACTAGTACCTTGTTTAGAGAGAACAAGTATTTGTACCCAGATGAAAACCTTGATACATTCCAGTACAATCCAACTTTCAGGGCACGAGGATGATCTCAGTGGCCATGCACTTCTAGCATGCGTACGGCCTGGGTTTACTCTTATACAGCCTTCCCCATAAGGACTTTGTATTAATAATTCTTATATCTTATTTTAAGTTAGTGAAGTTTAACTGTATCAAAATATCCAGGTAATATTGTCTCATAACTTATATGTGAAACATCATAATTTTAATGTACATGAAATTTCATCATTTCTCTTTCCAAACACTGTCTTCTAGCACTGAGTAATATGACAGCCTAATACCATTTGTAAACACTGCTGTGTGATTACCGTAAACCTGATAATCAAGCTTTCTCTGGAAAGTTCTGCAATCTAAGATTGCTTTGTCACTTCTAATTGGATGCCTACCGTAAACCCATGCAAATCTGTAGGACAGAATAAGAAATGCAGGGTAACACTAGGTCTAACACATGTGGATTATAATTTTCAAATGATATTAAAAAGCATGAATATTGCACGTATTCTCTCATCTGCAAAAACTAATTACCTTGAAAACAGAAGCATGACTATGCAGGAAGAGCAGAGCCCAGAGGAGAAAGGAGGGGCATTGGGAAGGAAAGATGGTAAGGCTCAAAATGACATATGTGTGAACACCTCACAGCACACATGTCACATTAAAACCCATTCCTGGAGCTTGGTTAGCACAGTGCTCATCTAACACACAAAAGCCCTGGGTTCAATTCTCAACATCACACAGAATCCAGACAAGTAAGGTGAACTTAGCACTGGGGAGTTGCAGACAGGAGAATCAAAGTTCAAAAGTCCCCCTAAACTACAGCTGGGTCAACAGACAACCTGAACATGAGGCAGTCTCAAAACAAATAAATAACTTTAAAAAATTGTTAGTCTATCCAATTAACAGGTTAATAATTGTAACAAAAATGTTTGGAAAAAAATTTAAGTATAAACATTTGGGGAATATTTTTACTCTATATAGCTCGTATATACTGTTATTTTTCAAAACCAAAAATGATTACTTAAACACAAACATTCTTAGCACATCTGTAAAGCAAGGCAAGCTATACAGTGAAAATCACTTTAGACTTGCACTAGAATTCCAGTGGCTACAAAACACGAGCAGTCTCCGGAGCTACGACCCACACTTCTCTACAGTTAGCATTCCTAAGATGCTCATCCGCATATCTCACCAGTTTCTGTCTTTTGCTTCTTTGACACACCTTTCTTCTTTCCCAGCCCACCTTCCGGTTTAGTCTCATGAGGGAACAGTGACATGTCTTGCTTTTTTGAAGGTGTCATCAGTATTTCCACATTTTTATCTTGGTCATCTTCAGTAAACATAAGTGGGAGAAAAATCATAGCAAACAATGAACACAGCAGAAAACAAGAAATTATTAAAAATTCCCAGCATGCTTTACCACAAAAAGCTTAATCTCATATTCAATCTCTCTTACCAAAACTTTCCCTTCCAACTTTCTTACTCTCCAGTATCAAATCCTTACTACACTGGCCCTTTCTTCTCACTTCAGAGCCATTCCCAGCCCTTCTCACCCCACAGTACAGTCAATTATAATTTGAAAGTTAAAAACCTTCCCTACCACTGCCAATTTCCACCTTCCATATCCATTCCCATGGACAAAATAACAGCCTGTGCTTTCTTTCTACAGACCACTAACTGCACCTTAATTTTTATCTCTCCCATTCCAATAAAGGATTAACTAAAATCTGACTCCCAAATTTTACTACAATTAAAAAAAATTAAGCTCCCCAATTCTCTTCTTACTTTCCTTCCGAGTGTCCTTTGTGAACTGCTTCAAAGGAACACCTCACATGCTGGTGTTCATCACACTGAACGACTATGCCCACGACTTCAACTACTACCTTCACACTCTGGCATCTAAGCCTGCACTGTGCCTGCGTGGAGACACAGCAACAGCGTTTCCCCCCCCTCACCTCCAGGCTCTCCAACACTCCTTCCCTCAGGGCTAAGAAACATGTGCCTACTCACAAACTGGGAACGTTTCTTTATTCTGAGGACCACCCCATGCTGCAGTACTACAACCATGAACGTTTGTATTGACCACTGTGACAGCTGGTCACAAACACACAAGTGGCTGTGATCAAAATAGTTTTATGGGGCCTGAAGCCTAGCTGATAATTTCTACATTTCTCCAAGTATCATTTTTTTATTCTTTTCTGCAATCATTTAAAACAAAAAAAAATCTATTCTTGCAACAAAAGTCAAGATGACTTAGCTCACAGACTTAGGCCTGCTAAACCTATTCTAACTTAGACTCAATCAGCTTTGAGCCTATCTTCTTTAACCTCTCTCTCTCTCTCTCTCTCTCTCTCTCTCTCTCTCTCT
>NW_004949203.1:1019445-1026577 GCF_000317375.1 Microtus ochrogaster
CACACACTCTCTCTCTCTCTCTCTCTCTCTCTCTCCGAACCAAGGTTGATCATTCTCTACATCCGTGCCTTTTGGCACTACCACAATCTGGTCCCATGACCTAGCTCTGGAATACTGTCTGAACAGTCTTTCTGCCCATATGAAAATGCCTCTGAAATCTGTTCTTAGAAATTCTGTCCAAGAATTCTAAACTCTAAATCTATCAGGGACTAGAGAGATGGCTCAGCAGTTATGAATTCTGCAAAGGACCTGGTTCAATCACCAGGAGCTGCATCATGGTAAGCTCACAATCATCTGTAAAACTCCAGTTCCAGAAAATCTGACACACTTCAGGCACCAGGAACGCAACTGGCACACAAATATACATGTAGGCAAACACTCAGATACATGTAAAATAAATTCTTAAAAATATGCATATAGTTCTTTAAATATACTTACATTATATAAATCAAATGCAATCTAACATTGCGCAACTCACTGTTCCCCTACAATGTACACGAAAGATGGATTCATAGATGGATGGAAGGATGATGGATGGATGATGGATGATAGCAAAATTAAAAAACTGACTATATTAACCTGACCAAAAACTCTAATAGTAATTAATGTAAGCCCTACTTTCTGGGGTGTTTACAAAAAACATCACTACCTAAGTATTGTGACCACCTCGACTTTGTCCACTGCACTCTCAAAAGTACTCTATACTCATAGCCAGGCCTTTAATCCCAGCATTCAGGGAGGGAGAGGCAGGCGGATCTCTATGAGTTTGAGGCCAGCCTGGTCTACAAAGCAAGTTCCAGGAAAGCCTAAGATACAGAGAAACTCTATCCCAAAAAAAACAAAACAGCCGGGCGTGGTGGCGCATGCCTGTAGTCCCAGCTACTCGGGAGGCTGAGACAGGAGGATCACTTGAGTCCAGGAGTTCTGGGCTGTAGTGCGCTATGCCGATCAGGTGTCCGCACTAAGTTCTTCGGCATCAATATGGTGACCTCCCGGGAGCGGGGGACCACCAGGTTGCCTAAGGAGGGGTGAACCGGCCCTGGTCAGAAACGGAGCAGGTCAAAACTCCCGTGCTGATCAGTAGTGGGATCGCGCCTGTGAATAGCCACTGCACTCCAGCCTGGGCAACATAGCGAGAACCCGTCTCTTAAAAAAAAAAAACAAAAAAAAACAAAAGAAAGAAAAGAAAAATACTCTATATTCATGTATCTCTCCTGGGCCCTGAGAAGCAGCTTTCTGTCAATGAAGGGAAAGACATTCCTCCATAAACTCTTTACCCATAAATACCGTTATTTATGTAGGTATCACTATTGCTGACTTCTGTATATCTTCTACATTATTTCTTCCACACTTCTACCTGGCTCACACATTCTCCTTCCTAAGGCATGTGGTGCTTCCTATTATTTCTCTAGTACCATATGTGGTCATAGCTGCAAGCAAGTCCTTTAAGTCCAACCTAACCATTAACACATAAATAAGGCTACACAAAGAATGTCAGTCCCTTCATACAATGCCAACTCTCTGCAGCTGCACACATCAATCGCCATTTCTCAGGAACTGTTTACTGTACACTCATTCTGACACCCATGGGGGGACAGTTCTAGAAAGCACCACCAATACCAAAGCCTGAGTGCTCAGCCCCCTACAGAAAATGACATGTATTTCACTACAGCCCATGAACTTCTCCTGTATACTTTAAATCTCTCTAGATTACTTATAACACATTATAAAAAGTGGACATTATGTAAATAGTTGTTGTAGCATATTATATAGGGAATGATGACAATTTTAAGTTAATACCCATACTGAAAATGGACACTCTTTGAGATATTTTCACAGAAACAATCTTTTTTCAAGTATTTTGTATCCAATGATTATATAGATACATATATGTGCATACATAAACAAATACGTACTTATATACACAATCACAACTAGCCAGCACTTTCTCAAGCTTTAAAAGTAATGCCTGGCACTGCATGTTCCAAGGGGCCCGCCTTGGAAGTCCTGAGACCCAGATCACCTGATCTCGTTCTGCCACCATGACCTCTTATTCTAGTGTCTACAGCTGGCATATGACTCATCTCTGCAGGCCCAGTGCCTCCAGATATGGAACTGTTTGAAAGCCGAATCAGAAGTGAAAAGCAATGTTTCACCTTTCCAACCCCTATCACACTGATTACAAAGTGTTCACTGAAATGTTCTGTGAGTAACTACAAGCCCTTAAGTCCCCGAAGTCAGGTGTATCCATTTCCAGTGAGTCTTTACATAGTTCTGGATGTTTAAAGTGTTTCTTTAATCACTGCTAATTTCTATTGGCAATTCCTATTAGCCAAAGCAAACAGGTGAACAATCTGTTTCAGACTCACTAAATGCAATCATGCAATGAGTTAAAAAGATTATGTACCGCTTCCATTTTTAGACTTCTTCTGCCCTGCTTTCTTCTTCAAGGCAGCTGCTTCGGGAGGCGGGGCCGGCGGCTTTGTAACTAGGACGGGCTCTACTTTTTTGCCTGGAGTCTTTGATGCATCACTTTCTTTGACGATCTGTTCCTCAAGTGAAGGTTTTTGTTTCTTTTCCTTCTTCTTTCTTTCCCTAACACTGCTGGACGTTTCAAACATATTCAAAGGAGCAGGTACAAACTGCTCATCCTCCACAACCGAAGCATTAGATAATTTAAAGTCCCGAGGTACGTTCTCAGAATCAGATTCATGAATGGTCCCATTCTGGATTTCTTTCTTCTTATTCTTTTTCTTTTCTGCCTTCTTTTTATCTGTCTTTGTAGAAATCAGCTTTTGTTCTCTTTTCTGTTTTGCAAGAACCTCATCATATAATGTTTCTTTCATGAAAAGCCAGAAGAAAAGGAAAATGACGGTAATAACCACTGAAGGGATAAGGAAAACAAAATATGTTGACTCATAAAACTCCATGGTGTTTCTCTTAGCGTGAGCCTGGGAAATCTAAATGGGGGAGGCAAAAAAGACAAGGAAAAATCCCAGTCAGTCAGTTAGAAAAAAAAACTTATAACAACCTCTCCGTTCAATTAGCATTTCAAATCCAATCCAATTTACAAACATAGCCCAAAACAATAAGCAATAAAAACATGGGCTCTACAACTGAACTATACTAAGAAAGGGAAATGGGTGGTGACCAAAGAATGGAGGTGTCCTTTCCTTCTCAAACCACATGACAAGATCCTAAAAGGGGGAGGAGGGGGAGGGTAGTTCTTCTCCACTGCCCGACAGGGTAGGAGGGGAAAGACAAGTCAGGAGAAATACTGCTAGGAATTCAACCCAGAACATCCCAAATATATGTATGCCATTTACTGTTGTGGACTAATCCTCTGGACACTGTAAAGATGTGCTGCTCTCACTGGTTTAATAAAGAGCTGACTGACCTATAGCTAGGCAGGAAGAGGTTAGGTGGGCGAGCCAGACTGTTCTGAAAGCTGTTCCTGAAGACGAAGGACAGAGCCGACAGCCAGACAGAGAATGGGGAGATGAGGTGACAAGCCATTAGCCCTGTGGCAGCACGTAAGTTAATACATATGTATTAATTCAAGTTGTGAAAGCTAGTTAATAACAAGCATAAGCTTTTGGCCAACCACTTATAATCAACACTAAGTTTCCGGGTGATTATTTGGGAGCTGACAGGCAGGACACAATATTCCACCTATAATACACTATACCTCCAGCCTCACTTTAGGTACTTATTTAATACTTAGAATCTTCCATTTCAGTATATAATATATACTACTTACTACATGTGAAAATAAAGACTATTAGCAATAACCAACATTAAAAGTACCAAACTTTTAGAGACTGGCCATGGTGGCACACACTTTTAATCTCAGCACTCGAGAGGCAGAGACAGATGGATCAAGGCCAGCTTGGTCTACAGAGTGAGTTCCAAGACAGCCAGGGCTACAAAGAGAAACCCTGTCTTGAAGAAATAAAAAAAAATTATAAAAGGAAAAGATGGGGGAGATTAAGACAACTGCTAACAAATGTATTCCTCTAACAACCAGTCTCATGATGTGATGAGATACAGCAAGAAAATGGAAACTGAAGTTAAAAAAAAAAAATCACCATGATGTGATATGGTATTGACATTACAAGCACAAAGAAGATGCTTTTCTCAAATCCTCTGATCTTACTCTAATGTGGGAGAGTCTTCTGTTTTGTGTTGATTTCATTGGTTAATAAAGAAACTGCCTTGGCCCTTTGATAGGACAGAAAATTAGGTAGGCGGAGTAAACAGAACAGAATGCTGGGAAGAAGGGAAGTTAGGCAGATACCATGCCTCTCTTCTCTAGGGCAGACGCCATGGAGCCAGCCGCCAGGTTAGACATGCTGGATCTTTCCTGGTAAGCCACCACCTCATAGTGCTACACAGATTATTAGAAATGGGTTAATCAAGATGTGAGAACTAGCCAATAAGAGGCTAGAACTAATGGGCCAAGCAGTGTTTAAATGAATACAATTTGTGGTTGTTATTTAGGGGCATAAGCTAGCCAGGCGGCCGGGAGCTGGGTGGCAGGAACACAGCCCGCAGCTCCTTCTACATTACTCCATGGATGACACAATTCACCATGCACTGCCAGTCTTCTACAAAGCTCTACCTCAGCAGCAATGCCTGACACCTGCTATCTGATGACTCGGTGCTGCAGTGCTGCGTGAAGGAGTACTCTCATTACCTGGCCACATCTGCCTTGAACACAGACATCATAGGCCTCACCTCCTGGAGTTTCTGCAGAACTTAAACTCAAAGTAAAAGTGATGTGGGAGTTTAGATTCTAGATATCAGTATTCCCATATATATGTCTATGCTACATTTATTCTTTCTGTTTTTTATAGCTTTGGAGCCTGTCTTGGAACTCACTCTGTAGACCAGACTGGCCTTAAACTCAGAGATCTGCCTGCCTCTGCCTCCCAAGTGCTGGGATTAAAGGTGAGCCACCACCAACTGGCTGTTAAATGTATTCTTATGTTACCTCCACTATGTTGTAAAAAACAGAGCATGTGTAACAGATATAATTACTATGACACACTTATATTAAAACAAATTGAAGCAAGCTAACCTTTGTATTTTTAAAAAAGATTTATCTTCGTGTGTGTGTGTGTGTGTGTGTGTGTGTGTGTGTGTGTGTGTGTGCGCGCGCATGCACGCATGCGCACACACCTGAATGTAGGTGTCCTCAAAGGCCAGAAGCATCGGAGTTCCTGGAGCTAGGATTACAGGTCTGTCACCTGACTTGAGAACCAAACTCAGGTCCTCTACAAGAGCAGCTCATGTTCTTAACCACAGAGCCATCTCCCCAATCCCAATTTATGCACATTTAATGTAAAATAAATGTAAGAATATTTAAGCTTTTTAACTGATGGTCTTGAGATGATTCAAGAAGTCAAATTCTAGGGGCTGGAGAGATGACTCAGAAGTTAAGAGCACTGACTGCTCTTCCGGAGGTCCTGAGTTTAATTCCCAACAACCACATGGTGGTCACAACCATCTGTATGAGATCTGGTGCCTTCTTCTGGTCTGCAGGCATACATGGAGGCTGAACACTGTGTACATAACAAATAAAAAAAAAAGAAATTCTGAGGTTGATAATGGATCTACTGGTAGGCCTAACAGTCACAAAGCCCTGGGTTTGAGCTCCAGCACCTCATAAAAACCAAACTTGGTAGTACAAGTCCCTAAGCCCAGCACTCTAAAGATAGAACAGGAGCATCTTATATCCCAGGTTACCTCTAACTACATAGTGAACTTTAAACTAGCCTATTATACCTGAGATCTTTTTCTTAATTGATGCAATCAATTAATATGTAAATGTGTTGTTTTTAAAGGGGATGGTATAGGGATGTAAACAGTGGACAGAGTATTTGCCTACCATACACAGAGCAGTTTGATTCCCCTCATGAACTGGGTATAGTGATACATGACTCTAGAATCCCAAAGTCAGGCCTGGTGC
This sequence comes from Microtus ochrogaster, assembly GCF_000317375.1. Lineage (NCBI taxonomy): Eukaryota > Metazoa > Chordata > Mammalia > Rodentia > Cricetidae > Microtus > Microtus ochrogaster. The sequence continues at coordinate 1,025,417 of NW_004949203.1, forward strand.
CAGGACAATAAGAAGTTCAAGTTCCCTGACACCAAGTTAGGCCAAGGAAGAAAAGAGCAAACACACAAATTCTTCCTAAATGTAGAATCATTGTTCTTAGTTAATTTAGAACTTTGGTTTACTGAAATTTGTACAAACTTACAAATATTACCAGCCAAAATAAAGGTATCCAGTGTGATGATGCACACCTACAATCCCAGCATTTGGGAGACAGAGGTAGAAGGATCAAGAATTGAAACCCAATTTGGGCAGTGGTGGTGCACACCTTTAATCCTACCATTCAGGAGGCAGAGGCAGAACTCTTTGTGAGTTCAAGGCCAGCCTGGTCTACAGAGTCAGTTCCAGGACAGGCTCCAAAGCTACATAGAGATCTTGGGGACTGGTGGAGAGTTGAAACCCAACCTGAGCTATATGAGATCCTCCCTGAATATATATTAGTATTTTTGTTGTTGTTGTTGTTGTTTTTCAAGACAGGGTTTCTCTGTGGTTTTGGAGCCTGTCCTGGAACTAGCTCTTGTAGACCAGGATGGTCTCAAACTCACAAAGATCCGCCTGCCTCTGCCTCCCAAGTGCTCGGATTAAAGGTGTGCACCACCACCGTCCGGCTCTGAACATATATTAGTAAAAGAGCCATTTGTCTGTGTTAATTGCCAAGCCAAACAGAATAACTGTATATCTAATCATAAACAGCTTTAAGCTTATTAAAATCAACTTTGTCTTTCAATTAACTTATAGCTCATTTTAAAACCAGCATTCTTAATTCAAGTTACACCAGCAATGACCCACATCTAAAGTTGAAACAGAACCTGAAAACAAAATAGTTCCACAGGCACAACAGCGATTACTCTAAAAGTCACATTTCCACAAGCATTTTACTACAATAACATCTCGTAAGTTCAAGAGGGGAGGGGAAGTTCAAGAGGGGAGGGGGAATCACATGGTAACTGTTTAATATTGTTCCTCCCTAACAACTCATCTAGTTTGTGAGTCAATTAAACACTGTTTGCTGTGCCGGCCTGTGTTCAACTGAAATGTTCTTAAAGATTGGTGTTCGGTGTTTTATTTTTTTAAATATCCACAGGATATACAACTGTACTGGGCCACTGAGAGAAGAAAAATGAATGGCACACATTTCAGACCAATTTTTTTTGGTTTTTTTTT
>NW_004949203.1:1026677-1040683 GCF_000317375.1 Microtus ochrogaster
ACCAGACCTCATTACAGATGGTTGTGAGCCATCATGTGGTTGCTGGGAATTGAACTCAGAACCTTTGGAAGAGCAGGCAATGCTCTTAACCACTGAGCCATCTCTCCAGCCTCTGGTACACATTTCAAACTTTTACTTATCAGCAGACAGACACTAAGAGTAAGCTAAACCTATACACCTATACATACATAGGCTTCCAGAGTCTTCCTCTGTGATCATGCTGACCAACTTCATTCAGATAGAAAGGAAGAGCAGCAAATGCTCATGGAAAGAGCCCAATATCAGAGCACAGAGCCTGAAACACTGTCCTCAGAGTTCTGCTCAGTTTCGATGGCCGTTTGCAGGGCCCACAGAGCTGAAGGAACGGTGCTGCCTTCCTTTGGATTTTCATGAACTCCCTCAAGACTTTCGCTTGAACTCCTATGGATCTTATCTGTATGTGGAGGAGCATGACCACACTGTCAGGACACATAGCAACATCACATACAAACTGCAGACACCAAACACTCAGTGTCAAAACCAACTCAAAGTGTATCTATAAGAACTACAAGTACTTGGGGGTGGCTCAGTTGGTAGAGTGCTTGCTGGCACGAGATTCAATCCTTAGAACCATTTAAAACTGGATGTGCTGGTACAAATTCAAAGCCAGCTTGGGTGACACAAAACTCTATCTAAAAAAGATAAAACAACAACTACAAATGCTGTGACTCTTGGTTAAATCCAGTTCTACTGAAGTCAGAAATCACGTCTTTAATTCCAACACTTGGGAGGCAGAAGCAGGGGGATCTCAGAATTCGAGGCAGCCTGGCCTACAGAGTGAGTCCAGGACACAGAGAAAACCTGTCTCAAAGAAAGGGCAGCGGATAGTGTTTCATAAATCAGGCAGAGTAGCACATCTTTAATCCCAGCACTCGGGAGACAGAGGCAAGTGGATCTTGAGTTCAAGGCCTGGGTACATAATGAGTTCCAGGACAGCCAGAGCAACTCAGTGAAACCCACCCTGTCTTGGCACAGGATTTGGGGGAGGGGGGAGATGTGTTACATATAATAAATTTAATAACTAAAGTTTAAAAGTCATGATGATTAAGATATGTAACATATAATAAATTCAGTAACTAAAACTGTGATAGAGCACTGTCAGAATCACCTGCCTTAAAATATTGAGCTTTGACTTAAAAGATTACAAAATGTTCAATTCCATATTTGTAACAGGTAAAATAAGTGCTTAATACATAAGCATGGATTATATCCATTACTACACCTCAAGCTCAAATTGTATCTGCAGGCGACAGGGTTACAGATTAAGGGGAAAAGATGGCAATAAAGGCCTAGGAACAAAATAAAAAGTGAACCCCCCCCAAAAAAATGAACTAAATAATGAATTTACCATGTGAAGAGGTAATGGGAAAGGGGTTGAGACAAAGTTAATTAAGCTGTAGTTGACAGAAACACTATGATTAAAATTTTCTAAGGCAATTCATTATGTTTGAACTGGTAACAGAGACTAGACAGACTTGGCAAAATGACCGACGTAACCTCTCCCTTCAGGTACAGAGTATTAATCACCTTTCTAAACTAACCACATGTGAATTTTAATGGATTCTATTCTGAATGCTGTAACAGCCAATAAATAGCAACTGAAATTTCTGTTAAGTAAATCAGAAGTGAAATTTGCACAGGATCACAAGAAATCAAGCCCAAATTCTGCTCAAGGCACAGTCCACACCAACTGTCATCTATATTTTACTCAAGCTAAATTTTTCACCAAAGTGATGAGATATACCTAGTGGTTCTTTTTCTACAAAAAAAAAAAAAGTATACCCACTAATGTTTACAAATATTTCCCAGGTTCTTTCAAGGGAAAACATACATCTCTGCACAAAAACCTTGTTCTAAAATAAGAATCAAAGATTTCAACCCTGCAGTCCATTTAAAGAATTCCAAAAATATTAGCAATATAGAAGATGGAATTACTCAATGGTAAAGCATGTGCCTGGCATGTGTGACTTCCACAGCACACCAGAAAAACTGGAGGGCAAGCTCACATGCTGTATTTCAGAGCACATATCATGAGTTACCTGGGAATCACCTTGCTGTTAAATGTGACTGAAGCCTACTCCTGCAGGCTGACACAGGAAGATCACCAGTCAAGACGCCAGCCTACACCACAGAGGGAGACCTGGCCCAAAGACATTTAAGTCTAAAAATAATTTTAAAAATTCCAATCAAACCACTTAACTGGCAAGAGTATATGTGTATACACACAGAGAGAAGTGTATTTCACTGTTTTCAATAGGAAAACAAATTATTTCAATGTGGAATATCTACAGAAATATTACACAACAGAGTTAAGACTGCAATATAGAAAAATACATAAAGATCATTTATATTGAACATAACAGTTACATAAACCAAGACTATGAATAAAAAAGAATCATTACATTTTTAAATAGAATGAAATCATAAATAGCTAAATTTCTTTCACATTAAAACAGAAATTTAAGTAATCACTTTTTTATTGTTTGTTTTTCAAGATAAGGTTCTTTTCTGTGTGGTCCTGACTGTCCTGGAACTGGCTCTGTAGACCAAGCTGGCCTCACACTCAAGATTCACCTGCCTCTGTTTCCTTTGGTTCTCAAAGTAAGACAGGATTTCTCAGTATAACAGCCTGAGCTGTTCTAAAACTAGTTATATAGACCAGGGTGGCCTTCAACACAGACACAGAAAGATCCAAAAAAAAAAGGTTTTGTTTTGTTTTTTTGGGGGGGGGAGGGTTCGAGACAGGGTTTCACTGTGTAGTCCTGGCTGTCCTGGAACTCGCTTTGTAGACCAGGCTGGCCTTGAACTCAGAGATCCACCTGCCTCTGCCTCCCAAGTGCTGGGATTAAAAGCATGCACCATCCACCACTGCTAGCCAAAGCGGTGGTTCTTGAACAACCCTTTCATAGGGAGCGCATATCAGATATTTATATTACCATTCGAAACTAGTAAAATTAGTTATGAAGTAGCAACAAAAATAATTTTATGGTTGGGGGGTCACCACAACCTGAGGAACGGTATTAAAGAAGGTTGAAAACGACCTCCACTAGGGTACTGGGATTAAAGGCATGTGATCTCAAGTCCTGGGATCAACTTTGTGTGAGTTGTTTCTCTTTTAAATGGATTCAATCTTGTATAGTCCAGGATTGCCTTGAACTAAGAGATCCCTCTGCCTCTTTCCCCAAGACATGGGATTAAAGCTGTGTGCCACCACTCCCTGGCCTCTGGTGGCAACCTTTATTTGTTAAAACATAAACAAAATATTACTACAAGGAACTTAAAATTCCTTAACTATAAAACAATGGCATAGGGACAACTAACTGAATACAGCTTTTAGAAAATGTGCATGCCAGGAGTTAGCCCACAGCATGCTCTTCGATGGACAAGGTAGTTAGCAAGAGCTGTGAGGTCTACACTGAGCAAGTTTATTACTACATCCTGGTAAAACAAGCTAGAATTGGATCAGCAAGCCCAAACACTCTGCGTTCCGCACAGATCACCACTGTATCATGCTTCCAGTCCTTTAAGACTACAATACCTGCCGGGCGGTGGTGGCGCACGCCTTTAATCCCAGCACTTGGGAGGCAGAGGCAGGCGGATCTCTGTGAGTTCGAGACCAGCCTGGTCTACAAGAGCTAGTTCCAGGACAGGCTCCAAAACCACAGAGAAACCCTGTCTCGAAAAACCAAAAAAAAAAAGACTACAATACCTAATTTTATGTTGCTTTTTTTTAAGCCAAAAGCATTTTTTTAGAAAAATTTTTCGTTTATAGGCAGTATGCCATAGTGACATGCAATATGTATTACTGGTGGCCAAAATATCCAAAAGCAACACTCAGAAAAAGAAACATTGCTAGAGCTATCACAATGCCTGGTTTCAGCTTAAACTACAGAGCCCCAGCAACAAATACAGCATGGTACTGGCATAAAAATAACCATGGAGCCAATTTAAACATTCAGAAACAAACCCAAGCATGTATGGCCAACCGTCAACAGAAGTGCAAAAACACGTACTGGAGAAAAAGCAGCCTCCTTCTGTGCTAGGAAACCCAGACATCCACATGCAGAAGACTGAAGCTAAAGTCATCTCTCTCACCCTACCTGGAAATCCACTCACAACAAATCAAGAGCCTGGAACCCTTTCACTGCGAGCAGAGAACACGTAAAGATATAGGCACAGGCAACGACTATACATTACCCCAACAGCTCAGGAAGGACTAGGAAGTGACCAACGAGATTGCATCAAACTATGGAGCAAAGGAAACAGTGAAAAAACATCTAAAAAACCTCAAGGAAATCTCTACAGACTACTCATCTGACAGAGGACTACTATTTAGGACTTAGTCAATCACTTAAAAAAAAATTACACCAAAAGATGGTACTTGGGGGAGGGATATAATATAAACTATTTGATATAAACTATTTGAAAATCTGTATGAGGGACTCCAGAAAGATAAAAATAGAACTATCATAGCCTGCTATACCACTCCCTAAGAAAATACTAAAGGAATCAAAACAGCACACAATAAAGTTGCGCACACATCCATGTCTACTGCAAGAATATTCATAACAGCCAAGTTTATGGAATCACTCAGGTGTAGATCAACTAAGAAAATGTAGCATATACCAGTAGAAAATTCTTTCAGCCATAAAGAGGAAAATCATCTTGTCGCAGGACAGACAGAACTAGAGACAATCATGTGAGCAGAATAAAACCAGACACAGAAAGACAAGTATCAAATATTTTCTCCTATGTAGAATAAAGGAAGAAAAACGCATGAAATGTAGAAAGGGCACTACCAGGAAGAAGGGCATTACAGGGAAGGACACGGACAGATGGGCATGAATATGATCCATGCATGACAATGTCACAGTGATAAACGCTGTGCTCAGATAGGCATGAATATGATCCATGCATGACAATGTCACAGTGATAAACGCTGTGCTATGACAAATAGGATAGACACTAGAGTCGTTTTGGAAAAAGGAACTTCAACTGAGAAAATACAACCAGATAGGCCTGTGGGCAAGCCCATGGGGGTTGGTGATCACGTATGCAATGAAGAAGGCAGCTTGAGCAAGTCATAAGGAGCAAGCAGCCAACAGCACTCCTCCATGGCCTCTACATTAGTTCTTGCCTCTGGGCTCCTGCCTTCAGGTTTCTGCCACAATTTCTAACCTGATTTCCCTGGATGATGGACTATAATCTGTAAGATGAAACTGCCGTGTTCCTAAAGACACCCAGGACAAGTCTCAGTACCTGGGGATCCTCCCAGCACTTCTCACCCCACCCTCACCCTAAACCTCTCCAGCCACTGGGGATAGGGCTTCCTTTCCCTTCCCCCAGAATCTGATCCCTCTGTAACTCAGCCATTTTGGCTACAGGCACTCTTGGCTCCCATGCACTCTCTTGGCCCCTTGGTTCCTCTCTCACTCTCCCTTCCCAAAGCCTGGTTTAGTCTGCTGGCCATGGTCAGTCTGGACCCTTCCAGATGCCTCTGGCTGTTTGTTCTCTATGTCCCGTCTACAACAAAAAGCCTCCTCAACCACACCCGGGAGAGGTCCATTCAAAGCCGTCCTACCCACACTTGAGACTCATGGAGTTGACTCCAGCAACAGAAGCCCTGGACAAAAAGCACTCAATAGGAAAGAGTGACTTCACAAATAGGAATTAGGATTTCTGCAAAATAAAAAGCAATCAAAAATTTAAAACTAATAAATGATTAAAAATAGTTTCAAAGGCCTGGGTATGGTGGCACAAGCCTAATAACACCAACACGTAGAGGGCTAATTCAGGCAGACGGACAGATTGAGGCCAGCCTGGAATAGAAAGTATGAGCCTGTCAAGGACATCCATTAACTTGCCTTCAGTTAGATTAGAGGAGAGACACAGTAATGGAATACAACCACTTACAAGACAAGGTCACCTTGTAAATTAAGAGGAGCCCAAAATAACTATGTATACGCATAGACACACAAAGAATAAAAGTAAATATTTTCTTTTAGTAATTAAAAAAAAAAAGTCAGGAGGTGGTGATGCACACCTTTAATCCCAGCACTTGGGAGGCAGAGGCAGGTGGATCTCTGTGAGTTCGAGGCCAGCCTGGTCTACAAAAGCTAGTTCCAGGATAGGCTCCAAAGCTATAGTGAAACCCTGTTTCAAAAAATAATAATAATAATTAAAAAAAAAAAACACTAAACCAGGTTTGGCAGAGCACTCCTAATTCCAGTGCTCAAAGCACAGGGAGGCTCATCTCTGTGACTTCAAAGCCAGCCTGATCTACACACTGACTTTTAGATCAGTCAGGGCTATACAGTAAGACCCTGTCTCAAAAAACAAGCTAACTCAAGGAAATCCAAATAGATTATTGAAAGTTATTTCCTATCAGTAGAGCAAAGACAAGATCATTTACATTAAATAAAAACATCCAGGGCGGACGGTGGTGGCGCACGCCTTTAATCCCAGCACTTGGGAGGCAGAGGCAGGTGGATCTCTGTGAGTTCGAGGCCAGCCTGGTCTACAAGAGTTAATTCCAGGACAGGCTCCAAAGCTACAGAGAAACCCTGTCTCAGGGAGAAAAAAATCCAAGAGGCTCAGGTACCTGGTGACTGCGGAAATTTATGAACCAGGGCCCTGCTAGACAAGCAGAGCACTAGAGGCCTTACCCAGCTTCGGGCTCTCCTGGCTTCCTGTAAACACAGGGGTGTGATCTCCCGCTTCCTGCAGCCATACCTTCCCTTCAGAACCCACTCCACCTTTTCTTCCCTAACTTGTTTTTGTTTTTTTTGGTCAAGGTATTTTATCAATACACAAGTACCTGACAGCACCCAAGCCTGCCCACTGCAAGTCTGATTTCTTGATTTCCTGGTGGAAGGACACACAATTCCAGTCAGCTTCTTTCTTTTGCTTTTTTTTTGTTTTTTGTTTGTTTGTTTGGGGGTTTTTCTTGGGGGGGGGGTTGGTTTGGGTTTTTTCAAGACAGGGTTTCTCTGTGTAACAGGCCTGGCTGTCCTGGAATTTGCTCTGTAGACCAGGCTGGCCTCCCAAGTGCTGGAATTAAAGGCACGTACAACCACAGCCCAGCGTATTGTTTTCTGACCTCTGCTCATGCACTGTGGCACATGTATACCCACACATACACATCGTAACATTCTAAATAAATCCAAAGTTTTATACGTAGAAAGCAAAGTACTCAAAACCTGATAAAATAATGAGTTGCTTTTCTACAAGCTAAAGGTTTACAAATACACTACATTTGCCAGTATGAGATCTTTAAAAAAGACTGATATAAACCAATTTGTGAAAGATAAATAACATGCACTGAAGAAATGGCTCAGCAGTTAAGTGCACCAACTGCTCTTCCAGAGGACCCAGGTTCAATTCCCAGCACTCATAGCTGCTAACATCAATCAGTCTGTAACTACAAGATCTGACACCCTCACACAGACATACATGTAGGCAAAACACTGATGCAAGTAAAATAAAAATAAATAATTTTTTAAAAATGTAATTAACACAAAAGACAATAGAAATGAAGCACTAACATTACCTGAAATGACCATCAAAATGCAAAATTTTACCTAAAACCGTATTCTACTCATCAGACTGGCTTGTAGGGATTTTCTTCCCCCTCCCCACTTTCTGGTTTCTGTGCTAAGTCTCAGGCAGGCACCACACCATGCCCACACAGCCACATATGTATTTCCCAAGCCACCTCAGTAACACTAAGATAAGCAAATTGAAACACTGTAACACCTGTTTTAGTTGGGCAACCAGGGCAAAAGAAAACCAGGTGCCGTGAGAATGGGACTCACTTCACTGGCACAGCAACACTATACACAAATGGGCTTAATGTGGGCTAGAGGTCAGGAAACCATCAGAAAATTACATTTAAAAGTATTATCACCTTTCACTAGTGTTGGTAAATATTTAAAGGCGTGGACTGGGAAGAAAACTTTCACAATTACTAGTTTGAATACAATTAATTCAATCACAAGAGAACTTTGGAAAGGCATAACAAAGTATAAAAATAAGACTGGCAAGATAGTCAGTGGATAAAGGGGCCTGCCACCAAGCCTGACAACTTGAGTTCAATCCCCAGAACCCATGTAATTAAAGAGGAAAACTGACTCCAAAAAATTTTTCTCTGGCCTCCACACACCTGCATACACACGTACACCCGTACACACACACACACACACACACACACACTCACACTAAATAAATAAATAAATAAATAAATAAATAAATAAATAAATAAATAAATTTAGTGAGTACAAAAATAATGTGTCCTATTCAACAGAAAATTTCTTTCCTGGTGGTTTATGCTAAGGACACTCAGGTGGGCAAACTCAAGGGTGCTCACTGATTCGTGCTTATGATCTAATCTGTAGCCTACACTTGAATTCTGACTTTAATATTAGTCCACAGCAAACTCCCAGCAGCCTATGTAAGGGACGCAGAGTTGGAAAGCCTGCACACAGTGGACTCCAGCACAGCTCTGCTAGAAGAGCGGTGGAGACAGCACAGACAGTTGTGTGAAGAGCACACAGAGAAAGTGCTCCTCAGACTGACTAGGCACAAGTCCTGACAAGGCCTGCTCTGAGATGTTTACAATCTTTCACATTTCATATGGGTGTGGGGTTTGATATTTCAAACTACTTAACTATCTATACTTTCTTAAAGAATTCTACATAATTAATGAAGCAAAACATGCATACAATTCTCAAAACAGCCCTACACTGTAGGGAACTACTAAGAAATCTAGTAAGCAAACACAACTTACAGCTGGAAAACTAAAAGCCTGACACAGTGCAGAGTTTGCAGAGAAAGAAACAATCGCATGAAAGAAGAAATCACAAAGTCAACTTCAGGAACAGAACTATGAGAAAGCATAGAAACTTTGGAAGAAAAATGCAAGAATATCCTCATACTCTTGATCTTAATACAATCTCAGGATACAATGTATAAATCACCAAGGAAAATAATGATACATTAAAACTACTAGTTTTAATACAGTCAACATAAAAAATGACAATAAATCAAAATGCAGCAGAAGTTATTTGTAATACATAATCAGCCATGAATTAGTTTTCAGGTCATACAACCAGAAAGAAAGAGCCAATGGGAAAATCAACAGCCATGTGTTAAGAAACCGAGACAAGAATGGCCAACAACCACAGAAAGCTACAGACAGGCGCAATGATGTAGCTGCTCTCTAAAGTCAGCAAGCAGGGAGGTCCTGAGTTCAAGGTCAATCTGAGCAACCAGTCACAGAAAGAAAAAGCAATCATACAAAAGTTAAGTACCAAGACTACAAGGTTTAAGGAGAAAAGGGAAGCTTCAAATAAATTCATACAAAAAGAGTCCCACTTACAGCGTTCAAAAGGAACAAAACAAAAAAAAAAAGGCTTAAGAACAAAACATATGCAAGTTTTTAAAAAGACAAAGAGCAGCTGGGCAGTGGTGGCACACCCCTTAATCCCAGCTTTTCTTGAACTCAGTTTGTAGACTAAGCTGTCCTCAAACTCACAGAAATCCACTTGCTTGCTCTCCCCCAGACCTAGAGTGCTGGAATTTAAGGCACACGCCACTTCATCTGACTAAAGTGCGTAAGTATTTTAAGTCCTTATTTTAATCCATTTTTTAAATTAACCAAGGTCGTCTTATATAGAGTGGCACTCAGTCTCCACCACAGTGTAACATTATTCCCTCATCAAAGGTCTCCAGAGCCCCCACACCACTCTCTTCTGTCCCCTGAAAGCTCCTAGGAAAGAAACAAACTAAAAGCCACAGGTATCTGTCAAAGAAAGGAACTGCAGGATACAGGCTTAATTAATTCATTTGACAAATTCTTACTTAGCACCTATTATAGCCAGGCAATGCCTTAAACACTTAGGTTAAACAAAGGAGTATCAGTTGTAATGGCATCTAGTTATAATCCCATACTGGGGAGAAGACAAGAGGGTTGAAAATTCAAACCAACCTGGGTTACATAGCAAGTTCAAGGTCAGCCTGAGCTATGATGATTCGCTCCCAAAATAAATACATACATAAACAAGCAAAATAAATAAAATACCTGTTCTGTTAAAAGTTGTATTATAGTATGTGTTTGAGGGTAGAAGAAATAATAAACCCAATTAACAGGGAAATTATACAGCATGCTAGAAGGCACAAGGGCTTAAAGAGAAAATGTAACATAGTACAAAAACCAGAACACAGCACAGAGACTAGAAGTAGGGGGTATCGTTTTAAATAAAATAGGTATTAAAAATGACACTTGAATAGCAAAGGGGGTAAGAGAGTAAGTCACAAAAATATCTTACAGGGAAAGTGATAGAAGGGTAATAGATCACCTACAGGCCTAAGCCAGGCAGCAGGGGTAGGGTTAGCAGTTAAATTGAGGCAAGGGAACAGAGAGGGCAAGCCCAGATTGTGTAAGACCTTCCAGGCTGTAAGGGCTACTTCTGAAAAGGGATATGCTCTGCTGCTGCAAAGACTGGGGAGCTAGAACTGACACAAGGAGGCCAGTTAGGACAGCAACTTCAGCTGTCTAAGCGAGAGGCGAGTTCCTTGGACTGGGCCATTAGCAAAGCAGAGCGACTGGATTCTCATTGTGTTACTAGGACAAGAAAAATCAGAGCATGTCAAGCATCAAACAGATGAGCGGAGATAACGCCAACAATCTTTGCCAGACCATTAGATGGATGGCATCAGCTGTAAAGGGGTTCAAGCATTGGAAGAAGTAGACAGAGAAGAAACAGGGAAACTCAGTTTGAGTGGAAAAAAGACCTAACACTGACTGAAGTACAGAGGGAAATCAGACTAGACATACAAACAGATATTTGAGCCACGACACTGGATGAGACTGCCAGAAAAACAGAAAGAGAAAATGAATCAAGGATTGGACATATCCTTTTACAGGAAGACCAATAAAGAAAAAGTGCACATTAGTGAGATGGAACCCAATACGCAGAGAATCCTGGAAGAAAGGAGTACAAACAATTGCAACAATTAGTGAACAAATCACTTGGCTGAAATCAGACTTAATGTGTAGTTAAAAGTTCTCAATTCTTCTGTAGTAGTTAAATGATGGAGATGAGCAATACAACACTTGCCTACCATATACGGGGCGCGGGGTCAGTCCTCAGTGGGGGGGGGGGAGCATAAATGATATGCACAGCAGCAAAACCCGGCTTAAAGAGCTGAGCGAGTCCTGTACCTTTCCTGGTAATGTTATATTTCCAATCAGAATCGCTACCAAAATTATTTTTTATTGAAAATTTGTCTGGCTTCTTTGTATATAAAAGCAATTAAAAGCCCACAGGAGTCAGGTGTACTGCACTAGAGGCAGCTGCAGAGACAAGGATCTCTGAGTTCAAAGCCAACCAGGGCTATACAATGAGTACCTTTGTTTTTTGTTGTTGTTGTTTTTTGTTTGTTTTAGTACCAAAGTGTTACATTAATTTATTTTATAAACTTTATAATTTTAAAAATTGCAAATAAGAAAAAAAATTGCAAATAAGAACATCAAATACCAAAATTCACCAGACCCAAAGTATATACAACTTAATGAGCTTCTATACAGTTAGGATTGACATTTAAAATGGAAGTTGTGAAGCTATACATTAATTTTACACTTTCAGTGCCTATCTACCACCAAAAATAAAAAAAATCCTTGTCAGAATTAGAACTAGAGAAGCAACTGGCCTCATAACCTCAATCATAACTCATGTCAATCACCTGCACTATCCTTCCTCATTCCCATATTTAGTCTTCCTTGTTCTTTTGCCTTCATGTTGTTTGTACATATATGAACACTGTTTCACATATGGAATAGGTATTATAGGCTAGACTACACTTACGAGAGAGAACATTCAGTTATTCCTTTCTGGGATTGTAAGGCCTTAATTACTAGTATATATTCCAAGTCTATCAATCTTCCTGCAAATTTTTGACAACATTTCTCCTTAGAGCTGGGCAGCATTCTATTTTATACAGAGACCTATTTGTCATTATCCACTCACTGTTGATAGACAACTAGGTTGATCCCAATTCTTTGCTATAGTGAATAAACATGGGGGTACTACTACCTCTATAGTAGAGACTAGACCCTTTAACAAACTCGGGGTACAACTATCTCTATGGTAGAGACTAGACCCTTTCTTTTAAAGGTGGATGAGGGGACAGTGTAAACAGGGTCTTACTATGTGACCTTAGTTGGCACCTGTCTCTGGCTTGTGCTGGGATTAAAGACCCCATCATACCCAATAGTACTTTTTCAAAGTGAAAAGGATTAAAAGCAACTTATTACACTGTCAGCTCTTTCAAAGACACTGTAAGCACCAATCCATTCACCTGACAAACACTTGCAAATTATGACTTTTCTCTTCCAGACTTTAGAGATAGCGGAGTTAAGCAAACTCTTTGGTTCATGGCACCTTTATTAAATTTCTATATATAGTTCATACTTTTAGACCAATTTCCCCCAGGCACTTACACAAAAATTACATCTTTTTTATCAGAACACTCTAAATAATGTTCCTAAGAACTGAAGCAGCATGAAGTTTATAAATAAGCAATCACTGTCACCTCTAGACAGTTGCTTCTAGCCTCTATGCATACTTCAGATTTGCCTTCAAAGTTCTTTCCAAACACACAAGCACACAAGCACACAAGGTTACTGGCAAACACCTAAACAACCATGAGTAGAGTGGCCATTTCCTGCACTTCCTTACTACCCGTAAGTCAGATTCCTAAACCAAACCGTCCTGGAACCATTACGTTTACTACCAAGTAGTGAAAAACCTTTTTAATCAAAATTTTGCTATTAAAAAAAAAAGCATAGAAGTAACAATACATATCCCAGGGCCAGAGGTATCACTCCAAAGTACAGTGTTTGTCAGGCATTCTCAAGATTTTTGGTTCATCCCAAAGCACCCCTCCCTGCAAAAACAATACATCCTCCAAATGTTTCAAGAAAAATTCCAGCTAAAAGCTGACCAACAACCAATCTTAATGTTAAGCCTCAGAACACCTCTCTACTCTTTAGGTTTTTAGAAAAACCTAACAAAATCAAATCAAAACCTACAAACTAGCAAGTCTGTGAACCGCTTGAGTGGAGAGGGTTTGGGATATATTTTGATTTTGTTTATCGGGTTCTGTTTGTTTAGGGGAACTACAACGGAGGAGACATGGGGGAGGGATTACAACAGACTGCTAATACTTAGGGAGGACACAGAAATAACCCAATGCAATTAAAAAAAAAAAGAAACTAATGCCTCTTCATAATGCTGACAATGAATCAAGAAAGGATAAACCGGGTAGCCTTTATGACATTGAAGCGTTTAAGACATTTGAGGCATTTTTTTCCAATAGGTCCCGTTATATTTGAAGTTTCGGTGTGTCTCAGTAAAGTAGAACACCTTATTCTCTAAACGCATCTGATACTTAAGACACTTTATGTCTACTGTGGGCAACAAAATTAAGAGATGCTTCTAATTCAAAGTAGGCATGGGAAAGAAACCTACATAATTTAAGCCCGGCTATTTCAAGTAAAGTCCATTTTAAAAAGGCATGGGGGAGGGGCTTATTTATCAAATATGAACAGTTCTTGCGGGACATACAAAAGACAGGTCATCCAGAATGCTCCAGCTCAGCCCAAGGGAAGAGTATCTCAAGTCTCAAGCCACAGTGGAGCCGCTGTTGCCGCTGGTCTCTGGGTGAGGTGGGCAAACATTCAAATGACCCTAAGTCATCTGCTAACTACGCAACGCAGTGTCTAGTCCACCTTTGGGGTGTTCCCCTTTCCCTGCGTGTGGGGTGTAAATTTCTCAAAACACCCTACAACTCTGAACTGTTCAGCCGTGGCTTTTGGAGATAGGCTTACTCCAGTAGCTGCTTGGGAATTCGCGTGTAGCAGAGGCCCCGCTGTTAGAACCCCGTTTTCATCCCCCCCCCCCCCCCCC
>NW_004949203.1:1041913-1043106 GCF_000317375.1 Microtus ochrogaster
GCACCGACCTAAATCGTGTGCGAACACTGTGAGGCTGCAGTGTCTGCTGGCTCGTGGTCATTCCTTAAGCCGGGGGAAATAACGAGAACGCGCAGCGCGAAGAGGGATTGACCTTAGAATCCCTGCTTCTCTCTGCCATAAGGATGTAAGTGGGTGTTGGTTTTTAGTGGTTATTTTGTTTCACTTTTCTCAGAGAATGGGGGTCACTACCCATAAGGCATCTTCCAAATACTCTACGCTATTCTCAAAAGTTACCAGATGATTGACACACTTCTGGAGTTGGGGTAGAGACACAGGAATCAGACACATCACGTACATCCTGACCAGGGACATTCCTTAAGGATTTGAGCTGCAGGAAGGTCTCAATATTAACAGAATATCCTCATTATAGGATACTGTGCATCTGTATTCAGTTAAGTTCTGTCCAAGTTCTCCAGAGCACCTCCAAAGCAGAAATAAAAACTAAAGCAGAGGCGGCGGCAGCCTGATGAGCTGTTGAGAATTCTGCCCTGATCTAGTCAATGCTTTCTCCACGGCGAAATCCTATCAGATTTTAACCCAAGGAGCCTGCTCTTCCTAGTTTCTCACAAGTATTACTCAGCCCTCAGCGGCTCCAAGACCCACAAAATACTGTTTCTAAGCTGTTGTCTCCTGAGCCTGTGAATGCCAGAAGATCCGGCTTTGTTGGGAAGTGAAGCCATTAGCCGCTTAATACAAAGGGGGACTGTATCATTTCTGTAATGGAATTTAAAGGTTCTTGAACAGCTTACAAACAACAACTCTAACTACACAAAAAAGGGAAGGAGAAAAAATACGTTTCCAAGTAGAATTAATTTTTTTCTGACTTTAGGAAAAGAACACCATTATTTTACACACGATTAATACTTAGGTGCATTTATTAGACAGTAAAATGGTCTTTAGGGAAACGGTTCTCTAAATGTACTGCTGCTTATGGTCGATAAAAAAGTATAAATGCACCAGCCACTTCATCTTCTCTGGATGAACTTTGACTTTTCAAAGGGAAGTGGCTGGATGCTTCATTCTTTGTAAGCTTTCTAATTGCTCACATCAAAACCAAAAGAGTGCCGGGCGGCGGTAGTGCACACCTTTAATCCCAGCACTCAGGAGGCAGAGGCAGGCGGATCTCTGTGAGTTCGAGACCAGCCTGGTCTACAGAGCTAGTTCCAGGACAG
>NW_004949203.1:1045286-1052351 GCF_000317375.1 Microtus ochrogaster
ACACACACACACACACACACACACACACACACACTGCCCTCTATTATTTGCAGATTTTGAGATCTCCATTCCAATGAGAGGAAGGCAGCTACTGGGAGACATGTATCTACTTGGACAGAAACTAGAGGCCTCCATCTTGCCTTTTTTGTTTCTAAAAGCAGTAAACAACACAGAAGGTGGGTGCTCTTCTGATTTGGGGGTCATGGCTCTCTGTTAGCAAGATCTGATTTCTGATCGGGTCTCTCATGATATCTGAGACTTTCTCTGCTCTCTCACGGAATCATATTCCAGGGAATTCTTCAATCCTGGGAAAACTGGAACCGTTGATCTTCCATCTTATTTTCCCCAAGCATCAAAAATATAGAATACAATTGCTTTCAAATGGTTCTTCCATATGTCAGGCAGACTCTGTCTGCCCCTGCATTTCAAAATTCATCCTTCATAACACTCATACTTCTTTTGTATCCCAGGAAGAAAATATTAAAAGATAAAACTGGATTGCCATCTTTACTTGGTTACTCTGTTCACAGACATCTTTAGTGGCTTGAATTCATTTTATTACAGCAACTTGATGGGAAAGTGCTGAAGAATACACAGTTCGGCTCATTTCAGCTCTCTTTTCTAATCTCTCTCTATATGTGTGTATGTATGCACACACATGCACATTTTTATGTACCAGGATAGAAGATGAACACTCGCCCACACAGGCCAGAGAATGAGTTCAGGAGTCCTTCATCAATCATGCCTCCACCTGATTTTTTGAGACAGGCTCTCTTACTGAACCTGGAGCCCAACATTTGACTAGACAGCCTGGCCAACAAACCCTGAATTCATCTGTTTGGGTCCTCCCAACGCTGGGGCCACGGGTGTGTGCTCCTGGAGACCCAAACTCAGGGCCTCGGGCTTGTGTTGTGAGCGCTCTAGTCACCGAACGGTCCTCCCAGTCCCATCATGATCTTGACTTTTTTCTGTAAATTTTCTTCATATAATTTTTTTCAGTACTACGGGATTGTAGAGAGCATCCCAAACTCAGACACGCAGGTTCATGCAATTCCTTGCCTTTTGGTTTACATATTGTCGTGCTGCTCAGGCATTCTGGCAGATACAACAGGACACTTGCATCTCTCACCCAGCAGGCCATGGCTTTCTGCTTGGACAACACTGACGGCCTGTGACTCACTTCCTCAGTGTTCTTCTCCAGCATCTCACTGGCTGTCACTGCTCTCCGAGAGCTTGTTCGAAAGGGCCTCCACCTTTAGGTTGCACATCAGTGTCATTCCCTGGTGTGCCAGGGCAATGACATCTGTGACTATCAGAAGAGAAGCTCTCAGGTGGGCTCGGATGACTGCACCAAACATGGAAGAAGATTCGGTTCATTTCAGGGGAGAAATAACTAGGGTAGATCAATGCTTTCTCGGTAAACTCAAGCAAATAACAGCTTAAGTCAATCGCTCATCTCGAGTTATGTTCTTACAAATCGGTTCTCTAATTTTCCTAGGACAACAATAAAGAGCAGCAGGTCCTGCAGAAACAACTGGGTATGGCTTTTCAATGCTAACCCAGTTTGCTTAGAAACTCAACCCAGTTTGAGAGAGTCTGTCTCCCAAGAAAAGGGCCTGGGAGAAAAGAGCTCATGATTTTTTTATAATTATTATTATTAAAAATTTTATTATTTTATATGTTTAGCCTTTTATTCGTGGGCAGTGGGGTGGCCATGAGGCAAGTCAGTTCCTCCTGGTTCCCGACTTTGCATAGAAACTGAGATTATAGAAGCACAAAGGCTAACAGCAACAATGTCCTCTTCAGTGTCTGACCAGACAATGGAGAATAGAAATTAAAACTGCTCAGCAGCAGATCTAACGCTGACCCAGGAGAGTTCTGGGAATACTCGTGCTAGAAATCACTTAGGATAGAAAAGGAAAAAGAACAGAAAGAAGCAAGTGCCTCAGTTTAAAAGGCTTTTGTTGTTTTGCTTTGAACCAGTTGCTGAAAGCTTAGGAAAAAACAAAAATAACCCTTCCTGTTTAAATGGCCCTAGACTTTTTCCAGCTACTTTTCACACTCTTGTGCTTGATCTTATCTCACCACCTTGAGAGTCTGTTACAGGTGCAAGAAACCTTCAATGGCTTTGGAGCAAAATGGAAGTCCAGAACAGAGTTGTAAGATCTGATTAAGAAGTCAGTAGAAAGGTTAGAGAGATGGCTCAGTGGTTAAGGGCACTGGCTGCTCTTCAAGAGGACCTGGGTTCAATTCCCACCACCAGCATGGTGGTTCCCAACTGTTTTTAATTCCTGTTTCAGGTGAAATTCTCTGTCTCTCTCTCTCTCTCTCACACACACACAGAGAGAGAGAGAGAGAGAGAGAGAGAGAGAGAGAGAGAGAGAGAGAGAGAGAGAGAGAGAGGTGGGGAGGAAAGGAAGGAGAGAAAAAAAGATAGGTTAATTGGACTCCATCAAAACTAAAAGATTCTTTCTGAGACATGGTCATGGTGTGTTCAAGCACTGCTCACAGCTCTGTCTGCCCCTGTCCTGATTCTCATGCACCCCCACTCCCATGGAGAAGCAAGCTGGTCCAGGCTGCTCTGCAGTCATGGCTTTTAAAGAGTCATAGGATCCGAATTACTCTCACCAGGAGCAATGGCAAGTGCCTGACTTCACCACAGGCAAAGGAAAGAATTTAAAAGTCAAAGGACCAGTTCACAGGCCAACCAAGATACTGAGAATTCCAGAAGGAGAAACACCACTCACTGGTGCTTCCAGATGAGAGTCCATCAGATGCTCAATGATGGACCATTTCTGAGATCTCTGAGACCATGGAGTAGATTGCTTCCATCAGCACTGACCCAGGAGTGGAGGTTGAAGTTACTATTGCAGGTATCTATGTGAGTTATTTTAATAAATCGACTTAAGCAGTTGCAAAAACAAAAACCTAAACTAAAAGGTAGTGTGCATGAAGGTTCACTACCAAACAGTGAAGAGAGTCCTAGAATGAGACAGAATATTAAAAATTAAATTAAAAACTACAGTGAGTTACCCCTTCATAGCCAATAAGAGAACTATTATTGCCAGGCAGTGTGGCGCATGCCTTTAATCCCAGCACTTGGGAGGCAGAAGCAAGCAGATGTCTGTGAGTTTCAGGCCAGCCTGGTCTACGGAGTTAGATCCAGGACAGCTAAGGCTGTTACACAACAAAACCCTCTATCTAAAAAAAAAAAAAAAACAGAGAGAGAAAGAGAACTCGTGCTATTGTTAAAAATAAAATCCATGAACCATTGACAAGAATGTGAAAAGTTTGCATTGCATCACGTCTGTATTTCTTGTGGGAATAGAAACTGATAGTAGTCACTATGGGAAGTACTAGGGAGGTTATACAAAAGATCAACAGAAAGTTAGTGTGTAATCTAGCAATTTTGCTTCTTAGACCCAAAAGAAAGCCGAGGCTTAAAAAAAATGCACAGCACTGTTCACAGCAGCTTTATTTATAGCAGCCAAGAGACAGAGGTAAACCAGATGCATCCTTACCGATGGACTCACAAGCAATACAGTGTCTACTAAATGGATAGTATTTAGCTATAAACAAGAATGAAGTTCTGAATCAAGTTGCAACATAGACAAAACTTGAAAATACTTTAGTTCCAAAGCCAGACACAAATGCTGGCATGTTCCATAGCAGCACTTACGTGGACTATTCAGGATTGGCAGATCCAGAGACAAAAGCAAGTAAGTAGCTAAGTGATTGCCAGGGGCTTGGAAGGGTCTGGGAAGCTATGTGGTGGCAGAAATGGAATGCAGAGTGGCTGCTCTGTAGCCGAGTTCCCAATTAGGTTGAAAGTTCTGGAATATTAGAGATGTTCCACACTACTGTGAATAAACTGAACTGCAAACCTTAAGGGGTTTGGATGGTATATATATATACATATATATATAATAAAATAAAAGGAATATATATAGTTTTTCTAGACAAGGTTTCTCTGTATAGCGTTTGGATGTCTTGGAATTCACTCTGTAGACCAGGCTGACCTTGAATGTACAGAAATCCACCTGCCTATGCCTCCTAAATGCTGGGATTAAATGTGTGCGGCACCACTGCCCAGAATTTTTCTACAATTTAAAAAAAAAAGTTTTAGAAATCACGCTAAGTGAAAAAGCCAGATACCAAAGGAGCTATTATATACTATATTTATATGTATATGTGTGTATATATGATACACACACACACACACACACACAATAACGCTCCACTTCCTAACTCAGACAACTTCAGATCAGTTACCTGCCTCTTCCGAACCCCAGCTCTGTCATATGTGAAGGGGAGGAGCCCAATATTCAGAGTTGTTGCATTTACTCATTTATGCTTGTGTGTGCCGTGGCGCTCACGGGGAGGTCAGAGGACTCCTTTGGGGGCGGGGAGGGTGGTCCTCTTTCCTCCTCTGTTCTCTTTACTCAGATCCTCAGGCTACTGTGGCAAGCGCTTTACCCCTGAGCCATCTCACCAGGCTCACATTCAGGGATATCGTGGAGTGAAATGAAGCCAAGAATGGAGGGCCTGGTAGAGCTGCTGTCCACATGCATTCAGTCTTTGATCTCGGTGCTCTGTAGCCTTAAGGCTTTCATCTTAAGGAAGGTTTCCAGAACATTAATAAAGACCTTAAATACCAACTATGTGCTTCCGGCTTTGTGTGACACCGAGGGGAACTCCAGCGACCAAGGTGACTCCTACTGTTTCCCATCTGAAAAGTTATTGGGAGTAGTAAGGAAGGGGAAGCCAAAAGCCTTCACATGCTTTTAGAATCTTAAAGTCAACTCAGGAATTACATTCCTCTCTCCAGTAAAAGTAAAACAAAGTATAAGGTACCTGAAGGATGAAACAGTCACTTCAGGACTGATGGGATGGGATGGTCTGGAACCTCTGGCCGGGAAGGCCAGGGCAGAGCGCTCTCAGAGGCAGGGTCTCCGGAGGGAAAGACTGGAAAGTAGAACAAAAAATAGTCAGGCAGAGCCTGTTACTCCGCCTTCCTAAGGCAGAGAGGAGTTGAGAATAGTCTGTCAAAGCCAGGAAGCGGGGAAAGATGTCTCTTCTATGGCTGAGTCTTCTTACTCTTTAGATGTATGATTTGGGAAGAGTCGTTTGCATCCCTCTTTCTAAACTAGTTTTGCTGTGTCATCTCTGATATTTCTGCCAGGTCTAACCATTACAGGACTCTAAATATGGAGGCCCACGGTAAATCATCTCAGAGCTGATAGTATCTAACGTAGACAGGAAATGAAAACTTTTGCACCTAGCGCTCAAACTGCTTTTGCGAATGGCAGGCTGTGGCAGCTTGAATTACAATGTTCTTTGGGGGGTTGACTTAATGAAAAATCTCAGGCACTTTGAAAAGTTCACAAAATTCTTTTGCTTGACTTTGAGCATCCATTTGAAGTCTTATTTATAACCCAGAATAAACAGAATCCAGCCATGAATCCAGTGCCTGTAATTTGGGAAATCAGATTCAGACCCAGACAATGGAAACCGACATCCTCCGGACCATTCAGGATCCAGGATTGCCTGTCCACTGGGATCTCTCCTGGCCTCAGCAAGGCCAGAGCTCCTGCTCCAGGCGCTTGACTCTGAGGCGTTTCATAAGGGAAAATCCAGAACACTCTTCTGCACATGCTCACAAGCACTTCAGAACATTTCAGAACTGCCTCATCAGGAAATTCTACAGAAGCATTTGTTCACAGAACAGCTCAGGTATGCCCTATAGGTCTCCCCTTAAAGCCTCTTGTGCCATTTCCTCCCGGTTTCTCTCAGATGTCTCTCGAACCCTAACCCTGGGCTTTCAGTCTTCTCGCGTTGTCCTTTATCATTTTGCAACGCGCACTCGACTCCCGGGGAAGTCATGTTCCCAAGAGTGCGCCTGTGGTTGGAAAGATTAGAGAACAGTTTGTGTTGGGGTTTGTGGCTTTGGTCATAGCGTGCCTTCCTGCCGCTCAAACTGCCCATTTCAATTCAAATTAATCAGTGCCTCCCGGGTCGTACATGCCAACACGCTGGCCGAAGCGCGGCTGCCTCCCATCCATCACTGCCTGGCTTACCCAAGTTCCAGGTCAGTATTCCCTGATTACATTCCACGGCCTTGCTGTTGCTCCTAGCCATTCGTCACACAACAATTGTTGCCGTTAGCCGTCTTTCTCACATGACTAGTCCTGCAAAGTATGCCAAAGAAGAATGCCACTGGAGCTGGCACCACGCCAGGAGGCTGCCCAGGATTCATAAGTGACCCTAAGTGTCACACATAGGTGAAGGCCACGGATGAAAAATGATCTATGCTGAAAGTATATGCCGTTCTCAAGCCAGGCTCTTTCCTCGGGAGGTCAGAAGCCTCCTTGATTCCTGTTGTGAGCTGTGGTGTGACTACCCCAGGCTCCCGACTGGCGGCTCAGGAACTGCTGCCTGCTTGAGAAACTGCTGTAGCTTTGTCCAGTTATAAATCTGCGTGAGTTAAAAAGTCGAGTGATTAGAACGAGTAACTGCAGTTTTTCCTGCTCTCTCTGCTTACTATGCTTGGGCTGAACCCTCTGGCCATGCATTTATTCTTCAATCAATATTTGCAGAGTGTTCCAGGCACTGGAGACAGGAATCTATTTTCTTTACCAGTAAGTCTGGTAGTCAACTAGAAACTCCTTTGCCCCAGGACTGGGCTGCTATGGAAACAATTGACATGCACCCCTTCCCACACACACCCCAGAGAAAAAACCATGGACCTGTGTACCTAGGCAGGTAGATCTCCAGATGGCCGTTTTGACCTCTCTCCCCCAGAGTGGCAGAGAAAAGGAGATTTGACTAGAGGCTTCCTTATCCTTGAATCCCTTTCTCCAGGAACTTTGAGTATTCTGGCAAGAGAGGGGGCTAGGAGAAGGAAGACATAAGGGGAGGCATAGTGGCCTGATCATGGACAGTTTCACTTTTTAGCCAATGTGGTAAATAAAAGTTTGAAATAGAATTGAGTTGATTTAGAGAAAAATGCCTGGGGTAAAGCATGTAAAATTGCTGAATGATTGATAGTTTTTGGCATATCCAGTT
>NW_004949203.1:1053313-1058913 GCF_000317375.1 Microtus ochrogaster
ATCCGCCTGCCTCTGCCTCCCGAGTGCTGGGATTAAAGGCGTGCGCCACCACCGCCCGGCCTAAGGCTACTAAGCTTTGTAAGCTTTTAGCCAATTGAGTTGTATTGCTCTTGTCTAGTTTCTGGGTAGATCTTACTAATACATACTCCTTCACAAAATGTTTGCTTAGAAACCCATAAATATTTGGGGGGTCTCTAGAATCTTTCAAGGGTCCAAATAAATGATAAGAGTAAATACTTCACTATTTTTTTTCTCTTTTTAGATTTTTGGTTACATTCTCATCTAGTTAAATCCAGAGTGTGGATTATACAACAGGGTTTCTCTGTGTAACCCTGGAACTTGTTCTGTAGGCCACGCTGGCCTTGAACTCAGAGATCTGCCTACCTCTGCCTTCCTAGTGCTGGGATTAAAGACCTGCACCACCATGCCTGGCGATATACTTCTTAAAAATGTGTATCATTGTTTTGTTTGTGTGTACATCTGTACACCACATGCATGCCCTGTGTTCCCAAAGGCCAGAAGAGGGCATAGATTCCATGAATCTGAATGTGGTTGTGATCCACCATGTGGGTCCTCAGATTCAAATCTGGGTTCTCTGGAAAAGCAGTAAGTACTGTCAACTGCTCACCCATCTTCCCCGGCCCTTGGGCTAGATATTCTTTAAGGGAGGTGCTCTGTAGCAAGCTTTCTTTCAGCCACTAACCAGCTCCCAAATCATAACACAAAGGCTTATTATTTGTTGTGGGATATTTTACTCTTTTGGCTTTTTTTGGCGTGGGGGGGTCCACCAGGATCCAAGTAAATCTCACACAAAAAGTCTTATTCTTAATTATAAATGCTTGACCTTAGGCTGGAGCCAGCTTTTCTTTTCTTTTTTCTTTTGCTGTTGTTGTTTTTTGTTTTGTTTTGTTTTTCGAGACAGGGTCTCTCTGTAGTTTTGAAGCCTGTCCTGGAACTAGCTCTTGTAGATCAGGCTGGTCTGAAGCTCACAGAGATCCATCTGTCTCTGCCTCCCAAGTGCTGGGATTAAAGGTGTGTGCCACCACTGCCCAGCTACTTAGGACTTTTCAATATAGGATCACACTTATGCACATAGGCTGCATCAGGCAGGACACAGCTGGCTCTTACCATGGACAATTCCAGTAAGTTGTTTTCCAGAGGTGGAGGGGAGCTGTAGGAAGAGCACAGGCTGGTCCCCAGGGCTCTCACCAACAACAGATGAGTGGTCACATCCCTTCCTTACGTCCAAAAGGAAAAGGACCTAGAAGGTCCTAGAGGGTACGAGGCCCAGTGGTTAGACACTTGTATGAAGTGTTCATACATCTACTTGTATGACGCTCCATTCCATATTCAGCACTGAATAAAAAAATCCCAATCACAAAACAAGAACTGGTTCTTAGGGTGAGGAAAAGAGGACTTTGCTGAGGAGGTCACCTTGAGAACAGGACGATGGCCAGCGAGGAAGGACTAATGCTTTGGCCTAACCCCAGTCCTTCCCTGTCTTCTGCTGCCTGGGACCAACCAGAAGCCAGGTGGCAAAAGAAGCAATGAAAATAATTCAGGTAACCAAAGAATAGAGATGAGAGTAGAAAGTAGACATTGGTGAATCAACAATTGCTTTAAAAAGATGTTAGTGTGGCCCTATTGCCATATTTATAAAACCATAACATTGGAGTGAACCTAAATGACCCAAACTACGGGGAAATTTTAATAATGTAAAGAATTCAAGGTAGGGGCTGGATAGATGGCTCAGAGGTTAAGAGCACTGGCTGCACTTTCAGAGGTCCTGAGTTCAATTCCTAGCAACCACATGGTGGCTCCCAACCATCTATGAGATCTGGTTTCCTCTTCTGGCGGGCAGGCATACATGCAGGCAGAACATTTTATACATAATAAATAAATTAATTAATTTAAAAAATTCTGCTAGCCGGGCAGTGGTGGCTCACGCCTGTAATCCCAGCACTCGGGAGGCAGAGGCAGGCGGATCTCTGTGAGTTCGAGGCCAGCCTGGTCTACCAAGGGAGTTCCAGGACAGGCTCCAAAGCTACAGAGAGACCCTGTCTCGAAAAAAAACCAAAAAAAAATAAAAAAAATAAAAAAAAAAATTCTGCTAAAAAAAAAAAAAAGAATCCAAGGTAGCCAGGCAGTGGTGGAACACACCTTTAATCCCAGCACTCAAGCGGCAGAGGCCGCGGATCTCTGTGAGTTCAAGGCCAGCCTTATCTACAGAGTGAGTTCCAGGACGTGTTCTAAAGCTAAGTACGGAAACCCTGTCTTGAAAAAACAAAAGAAAAAAAAAAAGGTAAGTGAATGTTGTGTGGCCATTCTGTTGCAGGAGAGCTCACAAGATTTGCATAAATCAATTTCCCTATCTTTTAAAAAATATGCATGCATAGATACGTAGCTTGCATACACACAGAATAAATGAATGTAATATCTTAAAAATCATAAAATAAACAATAGCCAAAGAGTCATTAAGCCAAGAGAATGCTGAAGAATTTTTAAAGCCGGGCAGTGGTGGTGCACGCCTTTAATCCCAGCACTCTGGAGGCAGATGCAGAGGTGAGATCAAGGTCAGCCTGGTCTACAAAAGCTAGTTTGAGGACAGGCACCAAAGCTACAGAGAAACCCTATCTTGGAAAAAAAAAAAAGAATTTTTAAAATGGCAGCTAGAAGGAATAGCCCCAATCTTCTTACACATAACAAAGAAAAACCAAGGAAGAAGCTTCCAGAAGGGAAGACAGCCAGAGACCCAGCTGAAAAGGGTGTGGCACCCAGGTCCTTGTGCTGCTTGATTGTGGGAACCTGCCTTCTGGATGCTCTGGAGGATACCAAGTGAAGCAACCTACAAAGAAGGCTCTCACTGGAGACACTGTGCTTGGGAGCCAATTGAGCAGTCAGTCATTGTGGGGGAGCTGCTGATTGCAGAACCTGGGAAGGTGGCCCCAGGAAACCCTTCTCCTACTACAGTGTCATGCCAGATCCCTGGACTGAGAAAGAGAAACACAGGGCCAGCTGACAGCAGGAACATATACACACCATTTGTCTCAGTTTTGCAGAGCAGACATGAAACTGGGTGCAGAGAGGCAGTAAAATGAAAAGTAAATTCTAAATCCTAGTATCTTGAGCATTGTGTAGGAATATATGTAAATGTGTGTATGCTGTTATAAACTTGTTTTTGTAATATGTTGCAACATAATTGCTATATTAAATGTCCTACATGACAAAAATTCATTATACATTAATATTTTTATTATTGACTATTACATTCTGTATGCTATTTATCATACTTGACTTATTATTCCTTTTTTCTTTATTCTTTTGTTTGTTTCTTTGTTTTTTGAGACAGGGTTTCTCTGTGTAGCTTTAGTCCTGGCTGTCCTGGAATAATTTCTTATTCCAGTAAGAATCCGAACAGTAAATCAGGATTCAGGCATTATGCTGGTCTGACCTGTTATCTGGCAGGATGCACCCAAGCAGTACCATGGTCAGCCCAGGGTCCTAGTCTGTAAGCAGGTGCAAAAGGTCCCTTTAAGAAATAAGCCCCACCTACACCAGCTCTCTCCCTGCTTTTCTTCTGAAAAGGCGAGCAGGTCTTTGCTTGTCTCCTGCTCTCCTCCCACTGTCCTTTTCACTTCCCCCCCTCCCTCCTTCTCCCTCTTGCTTCTTCTCTCCTTCTCTCTCTCTGTCCTTCCCATTACCTTCTCTCAATAAACTCCACATTCAAACTCTGTGTGTGTGGAGTATTTGTCTCCCATCCTCCATGAAGCCTCTGGCTCTCACCCACCAAGGTCCACCTGGTGCTGTATTCATAACTTTGGTGCTGTATTCATAACTTTGGTGCTGTGACTCAGATGTTATGAACATGGCCAGAGTTGGAACCTTGGCAGGTGAGGGCTGGTGGGAGACAAATATGCCAGGCAGACAGAGCTTGAATGTGGAGTTTTGTAAAACACAACATCTGGGTGGTATGTGAGCTGGGAACCAGGCTCGAGATTTAAACACACACAGAGACACAGGGACACTGATCATCCTTGATACAAGAATGTCAACTTTATTATGCTCAGAGGCAGCTTATATAGGGCTCTGGCCTCGCCCCAATTCTTGGGATCTTTCAGTTAAAATCCACCAGAATTCATTCCCCTGCCATCAGGAACTCATGAGGGTCTCCAGTGCTCAGAGCAGCGGTAGGCACAGGTAAACAAGTTGTTTTGCTCAGTTCACTCCAGCAGGCAAAGGGTCTGAGGCAGGCAAAGAAAGTCAAGGGGCCAGGGGTCTGCAGCCCCCAACAGAATTTATTGAGATAAAGGGGATGGGAGAGGAAAAAGAGAATGGGAGATAGAGAGATGCAAAGAGAGGGAAAGAGAAGGAAGAGAGAGAGAGAAATAGAAAACTGCCTCCTCAGGGAAATGGCAGAAAGGAAGAAAGTGGGAGTAGGCAGGGTTTGTTTCTTAAAGGGAACTTTTGCCCCTGCATACAGACTAGGACCCTGGGCTGGCCAGGGTACTGCCTGTGTGCATCCTGCTAGTGACAGGGTAGGCCAGCATGATGCCTGAATCCTAGCACTTACTGTTAAAATGTATCCTTTTTTACTATTATGAGCAGTGCTACATTGAACATCTTTAAATAATTTTTTTTTTGGAGCCAGGCATCTGTGGCACACCCCTTTAATCCCAGCACTTAGGAGGCAGAGGTGGGCAGATCTCTGTGAGTTCAGGGCCAACCTGGTCTACATAGCAAGTGCCAGGATAGGCTCCTAGTCTGTACGCAGGGGCAAAAAAAATCTCTGTGTAGCTGAGAAACCCTGTCTCGAAAAAACACTTTTCATATTAAATTATAAAAAGTTGCCTTGGAGCAATGATTCTATTAAACTGATAAAACTATTTTTGAGTATTATTTGTTGAATTTTTTGTTGTTGTTGTTTTGTTTTTTGTCATTTGAGATAGGGTTTCTCTGCATAACAAGTCCTGGCTGTCGTGGAACTCACTCTGTAGACTGTGCTGGTCTTGAACTCAGAGATCTGCTGCCTTTTCCTTCCAACTGCTGGGATTAAAGGCATGTGCCGCCACCACCTGGCCTACTTGGTGACCTTTGTTTTCATGAGGAAAACATTTTGGCACACACGCTCACACCCACACAAGCATGCACAAGCAGGCACACATACAAAGCATTTTTGTTTTGTGTCCTTCTCAACAATGCGTGAAAAAGATTGTACTTTAGGTATCTGATCTGGTAGCAAAGTCAAACAAGGTCAGATACCACAATGAATCCAGGAAGAATCTCTCTGAAAGGCAGGTGGCCCGACCAGGAAACTACCTGCAAAAGATGCTGTCTACCCATACTAGCTTTTCACTAAAACAGCACATAGGATTTGGGAATAAGTAACCTTTATTTGCAGAACAATGTTAGGCTTACAGAAAATTTAAGTCAAAGTACAAAGTTCCTATATTCCTCCTGTCCCCACGTACACAATTCTCACTGTATGTGAGCAGCGGCTTCAAGTCCCTATCGTCTTGACTTCCTTGCTATGGTGTACTATCCCCAACAATTGAACATCAAAATAATCCCTTTCTTCCAGAGTTGTTTTTCTCCAGGTATTT
>NW_004949203.1:1059013-1067984 GCF_000317375.1 Microtus ochrogaster
TTGGTTTTTCGAGACAGGGTTTCTCTGTGGCTTTGGAGCCTGTCCTGGAACTAGCTCTGTAGACCAGGCTGGTCTCGAACTCACAGAGATCCGCCTGTCTCTGCCTCCCGAGTGCTGGGATTAAAGGCGTGCGCCACCATCGCCTGGCTCTCCAGGTATTTTATTAAAGCAACAGAAAATAAATTTTAGACACAATAAAATTGTATGCTGATGTTACTGAGACTTAATGCAAGAAACAAATTCATTTACAAAAATTATAGCTGGGTGGTGATAACACATACCTTTAATCTCAGCATTTGGGAGGCAGAGACAGGTGGATCTCTCTGTGAGTTCGAGGCCAGCCTGGTCTACAAGAGCAAGTTACAGTACAGCTAGGGCTGTTACACAGAGAACCCCTGTCTCGCATATATATATGTATACACACACATATATGTGTGTATATATATATATATATAAATATATATATATAAATATAAATTCTGGCCAGCTTTATACACACAAACTACCAAAGTTAAAATTAGCAGGGGAGATCACTGATTAGGTAAGATGGGCATAGCCTTAAGAGGGAAAAAAAGCAAACTATGCAGACTACAGGATTTGGCATTATCTGTGATTTCAAGTGCACCCTACTGGTCCTGAATTGCCCCTCCCCACACATTTATAGTTAAATACAATGTTGCTGCCATCTCTCATCAGTTATGAATAAGAAAGAACAGGTAAGAGGCTAGCTGAGTGGATAAAACACTTGCCACTCAAGCGTGAGATGGGAGCACAGGTATCCAGTGCCCTCATAGAGTCAGGCAGGTGTAGCAGCTACCAATAACCCCAGTGCTCAGGAAAGGCAGACATAGTATCCCTGAGGTGAGCCGGCTAGTAAGGCTTGCCAATTGGCAAACTCCAGGTTCAGTAATGGACCCGGCCTCAGTAAATTGCGGCGGGCTTCTGGACTGGCGAGGAAGAAACACCATCACACAAGGATTCTTCTCAGATCGTGCTTTACTGGAGTGCACTTGGTTGAGAGAGAGCATGAGGCGAAGGGGGAAGAGAGGGGCAGAAAGCGAGGGAGAGCAGGAAGCATGCGCGAGAGAGAGAGCGCGCGCGAGAGCGAGAGGCGAGAGAGCCGGGGGCACTATGGCGGCTGCTTACATAGGGAATTGGCACACAGGTCACCCTGTGATTGGCTGCCACCATCAGCTGACACCAGACTGCATCGAGATAGGCCCAAAGGACCCTTATCCACTGCGCATGAGGGAAGCAGGGGACACGCAGCTCTCAAAGGCATAGCCAAATATGGGGTTGTTTATAACCAACAAGAGAGGATGTGGTGCCATCTTGTAATGGCGAACCTGTCTGGCTCACTACAAGTAAATAAAGTGGAGAGCAACTGAGGAAGAAAATTGTATTCATCAAGGTTCTCTAGAGTAACTGTAATGGTCTGTCCTATCCCATTAAGAGATAAGCCCCACCCAAAACCCCCCTCAGATAAGCAGATCTTCCTTCTCTTCCAGCCTGAGTTTCTTTTGTTTCCATCTCTCTCCCAAAGAGGTATCTTCTGCCTCTCTTTATTCTCTCCACTTCTCCCCTGCCCACCCCACCTCTGCTTCTATTTCTCTGTGTGTGTGTGTCTTTCTGCTCTTCCCCCTTCTCCCCTTTCCCCCTTTCCTTTTCCCCTCCATAACCCACTAAATAAATATCCAACCTCACTCTGCATGGCATGTGCCTATTCATCTCTGTCTCTCACCTGCCACACGGCTCCCTGCCTAGGACCCACTGGCCCTTGTGTCCCACAGGCCACTCAAGGAACCACAGTGTTTTACCACTGCAGTTCCTTGTGGCATGCTGCCTGCCACAGCCACTCTGGGAATGGCGCCGTTTTATTTTTACCATAACAATAACAGAACTTAACAGCACACACACACCTATCTATAATGTATATAACACATATATAATGTATCTATTACATTATATTATATGCATTATATATTTCTTCCTTCTTCCATGTTCTTTATATAGGCTGCCAGCAAAAGGTGTGGTCCAGATTGAAGATGGATCTTCCCAGCTCAAAGATCCAGCTTAGAAGCAGGTCTTCCCACTTCAAATGATTTAATCAAGAAAGAATTCCTCACAGGTTTGCACAGTTATTAGGTTTTAGTTAACACCGGATGTAGTCAGGCTGACAAACCAAGAATAGTCATCACGTCCTCACAGTGATCAACACCCACCTCTGGTCTCCACAGGCACATGCATGTGAAAACATGCACACACACCACACACATACACATATGTAAAAGAGAAGAAAAGTGATGTGGCCTGATGGTGTGCGCCAAGGTGAGTGAGTCCGACCTATGAGAGAAAAGAATGAAGGACGCAAGTACTCAGTGTGGGCCACACACTGAATTCACTGCAGTCCTTGGGCTTGACACCCGGTACCACACACACACACACACACACACACACACACACACACACACAAAAGGCACTTTACCCTGTGCTGTTCCCAGAATAGCCACACCCATGTTAAACATTCCAGGAAGCCTGAGGAGAGTTAGGGTTAGGAGCCACATCATCTAGGGTGATCTTTATTTCCCTTCACAACCATTCATTGCCACCTCTGCATGGGAACTAGCATCCTCCTGACATCAGGTCAATGCCTTTGAAATGTTCAAACCCCCAGCTCCCAGCAAACCTAAGGCTAAGAATGTCATCAAATAGCATCAGAAACATCATGGAGGTTTTCCTGTTTGCTGTGACCATCTGCTTGATGCTCCCACTGATAGAGTTTAAAAGTACCTTGCTTTATGACTTTCTTGTTTTAATAGTACAAAAAAGAAAGCATGAAGTGCTATCACATTGGATTTGGTATTTGGGCCAACCTATATCTGTGTTCTCTGACCTTGACACACACTCATATTTGACTTCGGAGCAGACCATCTCCCTTTGAGGGGAGAGCTGAGCTCTTGTCAGCAACCTTCGTGTTCTCATTCTCTGGCAAACATCCTCTCTGGGTGCAGATCTAAGTTCATGAATCATTTGTTTTAGCATTTCTTACAAGGTGATTCTCTGGCATCAAATTTCTTCATTTTTTTGCTTGTCTAAGAGTCACCCCCCTTTCCCTTTGAGACAGAATCTCACTGTGTAATCCTGGCTGTCCTGGAAGTCACTCTGTTCACCAGGCTGACCTTGAACTCACAGAAATCCCTTTGTACTGCCTCCTGAGTGTGGGATTAAGGGATACTCTGTGAATGATGCTTGGCTTCCTTCTTAATGTCCTCTGAGCTCCTGGATCTGGGGTTTGGGGTTCCAATGTTAGCTTGGAGTTACTACTATAACCCTTTTCTCTTCTTCTAACAGTCTGTTACCTACCTGTCCATCTTCTTCTAACCGTCTGTTACCTACCTGTCCATTATCTTCTGTAGTTGTCCCACAGTTGTTAGCATTTTCTCCCTTTTCTGAGTTTTTCTTTTCTGTTCTTCAGTTTTACAAGTTTCTGATGTGTTTGTCTGTGCATGTGTGTGTGTGTGTGCATGTCTGTGCATATGTATGTGTGAGCTTGCATACAAATATGTGTGTGGTGTATGTGTTTGCATGGGTGTGAACATGTGTATATGTTGGTGTGTGAGTGGACACCAGAGGTCTTTTTTGGGTATCACACTCCATTTTATCCTTTGAGACAGGGTCTTTCATTGGGCCCAGAGCTCCCTGATTTGGCTAGATTGCTAACCAATGAGCTTCAGACTCTGCCTGTCTTTGCCCTTCAGCACTAGGGTTCCAGGCCTGCAACTCCATGAGGATGGTGGGGATCCAAATTCAAGTCCTCATGCTTGGGCAGCAGATACTTCACACACTGAGCTGCTGTGGAATATTATTTTAAGATGTGTTATGTTTGTTTATGCTGCATTTGTTTAATGATGCAGAGATGTTTTGCATTTTTTTATTTTGCATTTGTTCAACTCTGTGAAACTGTGTTACTTTGCCTGTCTAAAACACCTGATTGGTCTAACAAAGAGATGAACAACCAATAGCAAAGCAGGAGAAAGGATAGGTAGGGCTGGCAAGCAGAGAGAATAAATAGGAGGAGAAATCTGGGAGAGACATCAAGGAGCGAGAAAAGAAGGGGCCAGCCACTCAACTACACAGCCAGACATGGAATAAGAAGGAAAAAAAAAGATATACAGAAACAGAGGAAATTAAAAGTCCAAAAACAAAAGATAAATGGGATGAGTTAATAAAAACTGGCTAGAAACAAGCCAAGCTAAGGCCAGGCATTCACAAGTAAGAATAAGCCTTTGTGTGTATTTATTTGGGAGCTGGGTGGCAGGCCCCCATAAAGAACAAAGAATAAAAACAGCCAGCTACACTGAGCCATCTCCCCAGCCTCAGTTTTACAAGCTTCTACTGTCATAGCCTCCATCTCAGAAATCCTTCCTCTGTTTCCCATCTACGAGTGAGCCCAAAGGGGGGGGGGGTTTGCCTCTGTGACAGTAGTGTTTTTTTCTTCTTCTATTTCATGGTTATTTTTATTTTCTACATACATTATTCATCTGTTCTGTAATACGTCTACATTTATCCTTTATCACTAAAGCCCTTAGCATATGAGTTATAGTTTTAAAAATTCCTGGGTTGATAATTCCAACATCCTTGTCATTTTCTGACCCTGGTTCAGACTCTTAGTCCATCTTCAAACTGTGGTCCTTTGAGTATGACTTGTAAGTTTTTGTAGCTAGGTGGATGTGACCTGGCAAAGGACCTGCTGAGCACAGGCCATTAATGGAGTGATGGGGTGGGGGGAAGGTGGAGCTTAACAATCGTGAGGGCTCCATTTTTTTTATGAGCCTGTGCCCTTGGATTGTGAAGCTTATCCTTGTAATGGTCCATCCTGTCCCTTTAAGAGACAAGCCCCGCCCACTGCCTCCCTCTGTCCACTGAGGCAAAGGATCTTCTTTCCACTTCCAGCCTGAGCTCCTTCTTTTCCTGTTTCTCTCCTGAAGAAGCAGCTTCTGCCTCACTCCCTTCTCCCCACTTTTCCCCTCTCCCTTCTCTGGTTCTCTCTCTCTCTCTCTCTCTCTCTCTCTCTCTCTCTCTGCTCTTCCCCCTTCTCCCCTTCTCTCCTTCTCCCTTTCCTCTCCATAACCCACTAAATAAATATCCATGCCTCACTCTGCATGGCATGCCTGTCTCTCACCTGCCACTGCTCCTTGTGAGACAGGTCTCTGTCTCTCACCTACTGTGTGACTCCCTGCCTGGGACCGGCTACCTTCGTGGCCAGCCGTGGTCTGATGCCCGCTGCCAACTGCTGCCACTTGAGGAACGGCGCCGTTTTATTTTTACCACCACAACCACTGCTTTTCCATTTTTCCCCTTTGATAGGGCATGGGTGAAGCTGGGCTGCTCATCCCAGGAAAGTCAGCCTCAAAGGTCCCCGGAGAAGACTGTATGAGAGGAAATGGTCTGACACATCTCTTCTTCCCCTGACTGTGAGGACTTACGGTGCTGTCTCTGTGACTGGTGTTCCATTGCCAGGTTGCAGAGGTGTCACCCTGAGCATCCATCCCCCATTTCCTGCCCTGGGATTGGTTCCTAGAGTCTAGTCTGCTCTGGTGAGATGATTCTGGCTGGTCTAGCTATCTGGCTTTCTGCTGAAGATAACACTTTGCTCTACAGTGAAAAGTTTCTGTACCCCAATAAGCCTCTCCACTGATGCAACAATCCACATCAGACCAAATAAATCTAATCGGGAAAAGCTCAGGTTTAGCTGGGTGTTGGTGGTGCACGCCTTTAATTCCAGCACTTGGGAGGCAGAGGCAGGTGGATCTCTGAGTTCTAGGCCAGTCTGGTCTACAGAGTGAGTGCCAGAACAGGCTCCAAAGCTACACAGAGAAACCCATATCAAAAAGGGGGGGGGGTCTGGGAGATGGCTCAGAGGTTAAGAGCATTGCCTGCTCTTCCAAAGGTCCTGAGTTCAATTCCCAGCAACCACATGGTGGCTCACAACCATCTGTAATGGGGTCTGGTGCCCTCTTCTGGTCTGCACGCAGACTATTGTATACATAATAAATAAATAAATATTTAAAAAAAAGATTTAGAAAAAAAAAGTCCAAGTTTAATGGATACAATGCTCCCAGATTTTTTTCCGGCCCCCCAGAGAGGAGATAAGAAAGACAGACCAGAAAACCACAGGTCTGTTTTTTAGGGGTAGTTTTTTTTTCTTTCTTTTTTTTTTCTTTTCTCTTTTTTTTGAGACAGGGTCTGGAACTTTGCCAAGTAGGTAAGGCTCTCACACTTGACAGCTTCTAAGGATCCACCTGTCTCTATCCCCTCCCCCACCTTACCATTGCTGGCATTACAGGTGTGTATTGGGACACTTGGCCTTTTATAGGGACTCAAAGGAGCTTGTGTCAGGTTCTCTCACTAAGAAGGCAAGTGCTTTACTAACTAAGCTATTCCCTTAACCTGAAATGGACAATAAATTTTTTATTATTATTGTTTTATGTGTATGGGTGTTATGCCTGCATGTATGTCTGTGAAACATGTCCATCCCTTGACCTTCAGAGGTCAAAAGAGGGCATTGGATCCCCATGAACTGGAATTACAGATGGTTGTGAACTGCCAGGTGAGTGTTCAGAATCAATCTTTTCTCTTCTGGAGCACAGAGATAGACAATCCCCAGCCTCTCCCCTGACCCCCTCACACAGGGTTTCTCTGTGTAGCCCTGGCTGTCCTGGAACCAACTCTGTAGACCAGGCTGTCCTCAAACTCAGAGATCCTTCTGCCTTTGTCTCCCGAGTGCTGGGATTAAAGGTACAAGTCAGCACCGTCACACAGCTCCACGCAGATTTTTTAAAGCAGAGGGAACTTTATAATACAGTGAAATGATAATGGTGGAGATGGGGAGGGTGCAGGAAACACATGGCATCCTGGGTATTGGAAACACTGGGGCTCCTGGGAGCCTTGGGGTCAAGGGACAGTATTTGTAAAGCCTCCAAGGCCACAATATGGAGGACAGGAGTCCAAGGGCAGGTGGCTCACCTGAGTCCTTCATTTACAGTCTGTTAAGGCGAAGGTCAAGTTGGGAGGGTTCTGTTCCTTTCTGGAGTGTAGAGGAAGGAAGCTGTATCCAGTTCATTCAGGCTGTTGGTAGAATTCAGCCTGGTGCAGGCTCCAGGTGAGAGCTCTGTCTCCTTGCTGACTGTCCATCAAGAGTGACTGACTTGTCTAGAGATCGCCTATAGGATCTGTTTCCCCTCTACCTCCATCTCCAAAGCCAGCCAGTATTTCCCGTGCTTCTGGTCTCTTGACCTACCAGCCCAGGACAGGACTCCACTTAGAGGGCTCAAGTGACTGGAGTAGGCTCATCTGCACAGCCCAAGCTCATCTCCTCAATGCAAGGTCCCCAACCTCAATGCACACACAAAGTCACTCCCCCCATAGAGTGAGATGGTGTTTACAAATGTTTCCAATCTTTCTCAGAGGGTTGTTCTTAGTAACCATCTTCTACCATTGAGACTGCTTCTCACTAACAACCCCTTACTGCCTTATTACCCCAGTTAATTCGACTTCAAGCCTGGTGAAAGCAACAAAAGAACTATTGAGGGGCCTAGAGAGATGACCTAGTAGTTAAGAGCACTTTCTGCTTATGCAGAGGACCCTAGTTCTGTTCCCAGCATCTACATCCTGTAGGCTCATTCATTTTCCAACTGTTCAGACCCAAATAATCACACAGAAACTATATTAATTACAACACTGTTTGGCCTATTAGCTCAGGATTTTTATTAACTAACACCCACATCTTAAATCAAGCCATTTCTATTAATCTATGCATCGCCATGAAGCTGTGGCCTACTGGTAAGGTCTGGTGTCTTTCTCCCTCGGCAACTACATGGCACCTCTCTGACTCCGCCTTCTTTCTCTCTAGATCTCTGTTCGGATTTCCCACCTGGCTTTACTCTACTAAGCCATTGACCAAAACAGCTTCTTTAATAACCAATGGTAATAAAACATATTCATAATATACAGAGGGGATCCTACATCATGATCCATCACATCTGATCTCCTCCTGCATGTGAAGAAGGTGTACATACCCACACAACACACACACACACACACATACACACACACACACAATTAAAATTTAAACACATTTTCTCAGTCTGTGATTGTTTTGAACTCACCTTAAGGGCAGTTTCTGAAGAACTGTGTTCCCTTCATCACCCCCCACAAGGCAAGTTTCCCTATCTGAGTGTTTCATGCTCTTACTCTTTTCCTAACCTGAGAGTTTCTTTTCTTGCTAATATGAGGTGTTTGTGTTCTTTCTCAGGTCTCCTGTAATGCTATGTTGAAGGGCAACCTTGGTTGTCGGCTTGATTGGATTAAATAGTGAGTAACTGGTTAGTAAAGTTCCCTTCTGGGTGTGCCTGTGAGACCATTTCTAGGGATGGTTGAATCATGAAGGAGAGAACTGACCCTGCAAGTTGTCCCTTGACGGCCACAAGCAGACCATATTATACATATACATACGAACAACTCAATATAAGTTTAAAAACGGAAGGAGAGGCAGTCGCGGCGGAGAGGCGCGCAGTCGCGGCGGAGAGGCGCGCAGCGCTGCAATCAAAAATAGGCTTTGGGGGACCAGCGGCAACAGATGCAAGCGGCGGCAGGGACCAGAGGGGTCCGGTGCAGCAGCGGCGGGGACTGGCGCAGTGGCGGGGACCTGCGCAGCGGCAGAGGCACGCACAAGGCGGGGAAGGGCTTGCAATAACGAGAGCAGACATCCCACTGCGGTTGGATCAAAGAGGTAGGCCCCTTGTTGGCAAGGTCACTGGCAAACAGGGAGGCTGGTCCTGATCCTGAAGACCCTTCGAAGGGGTGAGAGGGTTCTTGGCCTGTGGCAGGAACCAGGAAACAGAGCGAGGGCATTTGGTAGGCGCAACCATTGGCCAGTAGGGAAACCTGATCCAGTTTTAGAAGACCCATT
>NW_004949203.1:1073274-1074972 GCF_000317375.1 Microtus ochrogaster
TGATGGCTCTTCAAACTGATGAGGGAGAGGGACTTGATCGGGGGAGGGGGAGGGAAATGGGAGGCGGTGGCGGGGAGGAGGCAGAAATCCTCAATAAATAAATAAATTAAAAAAAAAAACAAAAACGGAAGGAGAGGGAGGGAGGGAGGAAAAAAGGAAGGATCCCTTGATAGACTCCTCATATGATGGCATTCTTGGAAGGTGGTGGGAACTAGGGACCAGATCTAAGTTGGTAGAAATGGGTTACTGAGAGTGTGTCCTCGGGGACTTCATAGTGCCCTGGTTTCTTCTTATGCTCTTTTCTCTGCTTCTTTACACAAGCAATGTGAATTACTTTCCTCCACAGCCTCCCTGCCATGGTGGATGGAATTCTCTGAAACTATGAGACAAACTACCCTTTTTCCTCACTAAGTTGTTTCTATCTGGGCTCTTGCTACACTCATATGAAAATAATGAGCACAGACATGCTCCAAGTACAAATATATATATATATATATATATATACTGGCAACTACCAAAGAGCTAACTTCTCCTCTGAAGGAAATAGATATTCTTTGACTGATATCTGTCGAAAAAAATCATTGCTTTTTAGATCAGGACTTATTTTATACCTTTTTTGAAGTTTAACACAGCCAT
This sequence comes from Microtus ochrogaster, assembly GCF_000317375.1. Lineage (NCBI taxonomy): Eukaryota > Metazoa > Chordata > Mammalia > Rodentia > Cricetidae > Microtus > Microtus ochrogaster. Next base: position 1,073,911 of record NW_004949203.1, read on the forward strand.
TGCCATGTTACTAAATACAGAGGTATTTTATAATTATTTTTTAAATGCTCATACAGTAAAGGTGTACCCTCTTTGACATCCAGTTTTGTTGACTTGGACAGATGAAGCGTATGTGTGAGCGCCATCATCGAGAACTTGAATAGTTTATCTCATCGCTACCCTGAAAAAATTTATGGGTCTGTCACTGGCGACCACACCCAACAGTGGCATGTGCCAGGCTGCTCTCTAGCCCTGCAGTTCTGTCTTCTTTAAAATGCCATAGGAGTGAAATTGTGCACCATGCCCCTTGCAGTTTGGAGGCACCTGAGATCCATCCAAACTGTTGTGTACACTGGTAGTTCATTTCTGTAGATCGCCGAGTACTACTGTACTGTGTAAGATATTAATTTTATTTGGTTTCAATAACAAACGACTCCAAATTTAATGGCTTAGAGCAACTGAATATTATCCTCTCAAAGTTCTCAAGGCCACAAATTTCAAATCAGTTTTAATGAACCCCAAACAAGGCCTCTGGAGGCTTTAGAGATGAACCTATTTCCAACTTCTTTCAGCCACTGGTGGCTGCTAGCATTCCTTGGCTATGGCCACATCATTGATGTGGCAGTTTGGGATCTTTAAATATTGAACTGCTCTAAGACTGGAGAGATGACTCAGCAGCAGGTAAGGAGCCTCCCACTAAGCCCAAGAACCTAATTTTGTTCCTTAATGGCCCAACAGTAGGAGAGATCATATTATACATATACATACAGACAAATAAATACAAGTTTAGGAAGGAAGGAAGGAAGGAAGGAAGGAAGGAAGGAAGGAAGGAAGGAAGGAAGGAAGGAGGAGAAGCGGATTTCAGACTTTCTTAAAGGGTGACTCCATTCGCATTCCCCTCAGCCCATGAGCATGACCTGTGCAGTCACCACCCATGCAGTCACCACCTGTGCAGTCACCACCCATGCAGTCACCACCTGTGCAGTCACCAGCTCTACAGTCACCACCTGTGCAGTCACCAGCTGTGCAGTCACCACCCGTGCAGGCACCACCTGTGCAGTCACCAGCTGTGCAGTCACCACC
>NW_004949203.1:1075072-1076762 GCF_000317375.1 Microtus ochrogaster
ACCACCTGTGCAGTCTCTTTTCCGTGGTAGTCTCTCAAGTGGGTTTACATGGCTCACTGACCCTCCTTTAGGTACTTCTTAGCTGCTGGTGACCAGTCAAGCTGGGCCTCTTGTCCATGTGCTGAGATCTTACCATGACATCATTTCACCCCCTCTCTGAATGTGCTTTAGGGACAATTTAGAAATAATCAGGTGGTGGTGTGGTGGTGGCTCAGACCTTCAATCCCAGGACTTGGGAGGCAGAGGCAGGTGGATCTCTGAATTAGGGGCCCGCCCGGTCTATAGAGCAAGTTCCAGAATAACCAAAACTACATAGTGAGACTCTGTCTTGAAAACCCCCAAAATAAAATAAAAATGTAAAGAATATTCATGCAACAGTCTCAATATGCACAGTTATCACAAGGCGATTGGGGAAATTGGTTTTTCTTAAGTGTGTCTATATATTCTTTTCCAGAAGCTGAGTGAAGAGCGACATTTTTTTAAAGTAATTTATTTTATGTATGTTGGTGTTTTGCCTACGTATGTATATATGAGGATGCTGGATCCCCTGGAACTGGAGTTACAGACAGTTGTGAACTGCCATGTGGATGCTGGGAATTAAACTCAGGACCTCTGGAAGAGTAGCTGTGCTCTTAACCACTGAGCCATCTCTCCAGCACCCAAGGGGGACGTTCCTTGTAGCGGGTCCGAAGTCCTCATGTTCATGGACCAGCACTAGGGAAATCAGGAATATTAAACACACAGGGTCATCTCTTCCAGGGAAGAGATGCATAGCCTGTTTTCCACCCAAAAGGACGAGTATGGATATGCCTAGTAGCCTGGTGACTGCTGTGCTATCTGGAAGATCAGGCTATGCTGGCACCCCTACGCTCTTACAAACAGGACCAGAGGTGGTGAATAGCCTGGTGACCTTTGTGCTTTCTATTTGACCAAGTGACCAAGACTACACTAAATCCTCCCCAGGCCCTTAAGAAGGAAGGTGTAGTATATGAGTGTAGTGCCGCAATGGGCCAGCAAAGGGCATCAGATCCCTGGTACTATAGTTAGAGGCAGTTGTGAGGTGCTGGACGTGGGGGTGTTGGGAACTGAACGAGGGTCCTCTGCAAGTGGGCCTGCTGAGGGGTTTCTCAAGTACCAGTATTAGTATGTTACTTACATATGTTACCTTGTTTAATGCTTCTTCTATTCAAAACATTTTAACTGTTATACAAAGTATTCATTTGTATTTCTCCCTAAAGGAAGACTTACATATCCAATGACTACGTTTGTATTTCTGTCCCATGCTTCAAACCTCCCTCTGGCTTGAGTATGCATATTGAACATTTCTCCTTGGAAGAACCTCAAAGCAAACGCGTCTGAACCTGATCTCCCCACTACACCCCAGTCAAGCCTGGTATTTTTCCTACATTCCCTTTCCCTGGAATTGGCCCACACCTACTCAGAAATGCAAGAAGCTGGTAGTCATCTGGGTTCTACTCTCTCCCCTCCTTCCCACTGTTGAAATAAGAGCGGCGGAGCTGCGTCCCCAGCACCCGGCCGCCTGCATGGCTAGCTTTATACCCGAAATAATTACACGGAAACTGTATTCTTTTAATCACTGCCTGGCCCCAATAGTTCCAGCCTCTTATTGGCTAGCTCTTACGTATTAATCTAACCCATTTCTATTAATCTTTGTAGCACACAAGCTGGC